>NW_027003240.1:0-5569 GCF_036934945.1 Oncorhynchus masou masou
AAAGTATTCGGCCCCCTTGAACTTTGCGACCTTTTGCCACATTTCAGGCTTCAAACATAAAGATATAAAACTGTATTTTTTGTGAAGAATCAACAACAAGTGGGACACAATCATGAAGTGGAACGACATTTATTGGATATTTCAAACTTTTTTAACAAATCAAAAACTGAAAAATTGGGCGTGCAAAATTATTCAGCCCCCTTAAGTTAATACTTTGTAGCGCCACCTTTTGCTGCGATTACAGCTGTAAGTCGCTTGGGGTATGTCTATCAGTTTTGCACATCGAGAGACTGAAATTTTTTCCCATTCCTCCTTGCAAAACAGCTCGAGCTCAGTGAGGTTGGATGGAGAGCATTTGTGAACAGCAGTTTTCAGTTCTTTCCACAGATTTATGTTTGAAGCCTGAAATGTGTCAAAAGGTCGCAAAGTTCAAGGGGGCCGAATACTTTCGCAAGGCACTGTATATTGACTCAATTATTTACTACTAGTACTCAATGTTTAATTTTAAGGCTGTCAAATATTTTTCAACTCATAACAAATGTACAGGTCATTGCCATCATTAACAGGGAACTAAATGGTCAAAGCCATGTGTCAGTTGGTCATGGCAGCCACAGTGGTTGTACCTGAGTCATAGGGGTAGTCCTCAGTGACAGGCTCCTCGTCGTCAGGGAGGTACCTCTTGTCTATGGCCTCTTTGATCTGATTGTTGGCTCCTTTAGGATCCAGGTCCATTGCCCAGGAGAAATTCATCAATGCCAAGTGGGTCTGGCCCAGCTTCTTATACACCTGAGGGGCAATAGGGAAGAAAGCATATGATTAGAGCAGGACACACCATCCATATGGAAATACATTCGTAAACTAGGAAATATGTCACTAAATCCCCACAATTACCTCAACTTACCCGTGCCCCTGCACATTGACTCGGTACCAGTACATTTTGTATATAGTCTCATTGTTATTTTATTGGGTTACTATTTCTCCTTTAGTTTATTTAGCAAATGTTTCTTACTTTGTAAAAACTCTGCATTGTTGGTTAAGGGCTCGTAAGTAAGCATTTCACGGTAAAGTCTACACTACACCTGTTATATTCGGGCGCATGTGACATAAAATTTGATGTCATAAACATCTCATAGGTATTTAGTGTATTGCACAAAGTCAGACTATATGAGATTTGAGAGGTGAGTGTAAAGTGGTCTATTATTGAGAGTACGAATATCAAAGTGACCGTAAATTCCTCACTTATGGTCAGCTCCTTTCCTCGTAATCCCCACAAAGAAAATAAGTTTACATTTGCTTACCTTTCCTATTAAAAAGTAAACAAGGGACTCTTTGGGCACTATTTGTTTCAGCTCTTCCAACTCTTGAAGAGCCGCCTGAATAGGGATCACAAAAAAACTGTTTGCTTAGACTTAACCAATAGAAAATACAGTGAACAATGATAATATTAATACAGAAGAAGAGGAATTGTGCTGAAAAGTAGGTTAGTGTTCGCTTGTGAAAAGCCATATGGACCTACCTTGTACTTTTCATTAGCGAAGAGGATGGAGGCCCTGTGGAATTTGCATAGAGGGTTCTTGGGGTCTATGTTGATCGCTCTATTCAGGGTTTCTAAAGCATGGTCAGACTTCTTCAGTGCATGCTGAACCTGTGTGGAAACAGGAAACATGGAGCACGTTAGTTAGTGCCATAAAGAACATTGGAGAAATATGACTCAAGTACCAAATGTAAAATACTACAGGCTTTGAAAATAGTAACAATAATACATATGATTTATAAAGTAGTTTTCTAAAACAAAGATGGTTAAAAATATTTAAAAAATCAGCATGCAATGTCTTGAAGTGCTCTGACAGACTGAGTGAGCTGAAGAGACTGAGTGTAGCGGGCCACTCACCACTCCGATGTGGCAGAGGAGCACAGAACTCTGAGGTTGATGCTAAGTGCCTTCTTGAAGTGAATCTCTGCCAGGTTGAATTTCTCCTGCTTATAGTAGATCATCCCCAAGCCATACCTGGAGATGGAGGGATAGAAAGAGAGATGAGAACAAGTTTCTCCCATAATCCTGAATTATTCACCAACATCAAAACACAACATTTTAGCTTTAATTCCTTACTGAGACTTCAGATTATTAATCTGCATTAAGGTAATACAGTGCTGTGTTAAGCGAGACAGTCGAGACTGGGAGGGGACAAAGGGACCGAGACATAGTCAAGACAAAGAGTCCAATTCAAGACCATGACTGTAATTTTGTCAAATCCCCACCATAAGAGTTCAAAATGTCCAGTATTTCTGTGTTCATATTTCAGAACATATGGATTCTTTAGATATTCAGAATAGTGGGGAAAAAAAATGCATACTGGGGAAAAATAGAGCCAATCTAAAAATAATTACTAACACAAACACAGTGGGGAACAATGGGCCTTCTACAGATTTATACAATTATGATTATAATAATGCTAATTCTATTATTTTCAATGGAGTTTGATTTAATCTCTTCAGTTTTTGTTGGAAAGAAAATGGGTTAACGCTGCAGAGGAAAAACTTATCCAAATCAGGATTTCTTTGCTGGTCTCTGGGGAAGTAAATCTACCTAGCTAAGTCAGCCATTGGCTAGACCATCAGAAGTTAGAAAAAGGCTTCTGCTATTCAACTGTAATAGGGAAGATTTTTGTAGTGACAATGAAATCAACCAATCACATTGACTTAATGAGTGGGACCGTTTTTTTTACAAAAACATACAGAAACGTCTGCACTTCTGCGCAATAGCGAGCAGTAGTTTTCCCACGGTCTAGCTAGCTAGCTTTTTTCGACGGCTAGTTTGCTGCGGCTGCAGTAGGTGTTATCATAGAGGATGTTGTTGCTAATTTGTTAGCTTCTCCCTTTTCAAGAATAACTCAACAATAAGTTTTATTGTAGCGCGCTTGCTGTTAGCCACATATGTCAGAGTCAAGGCCCGCGGGCCACATCCGGCCCGCGAGAAGGTTTTTTACGGCCCCTGGGATGATCTTGATTTATTATTAGAACCGGCCCGCAGACCGCAGCAAGCCGGCAGCCCGCAGATCTTTTACACGCACCAATACTACATTTCCCACAATGCAACGGTGACGCACCGAGCAGTAGGCTGCTTCATTTCAATATTTATTGGCACAGCAGTCGTCAGCATCACAGTAAAATTAACTTTCAGATACCCATCAAAAATGGCAAAACGGAAGGTGGACACTGAGAACCGGGGTTTCAAACAAGGTGGGAGTCGGAGTATATGTTCACGGAGGTAGCTGGAAAACCTGTGTGTCTTCTGTGTGGAGAAAGTGTGGCGGTACTGAAAGAGTATAATCTGAGACGACATTATGAAACGAAACACGCGGACAAAAACAAGAATATGGACATGGAACAAAGGCTACAAAAGGCAGAGGAATTAAAACGAGGCCTCAAATCTCGACAGGCTCTGTTCAAAAAAGCCAAATCACAAGGCCAGGCTGCTGTCAAGGCCAGTTTTATTTTGGCAGAAGAGATCGCTAAATCAGCCCGGCCATTTACGGAGGGGATTTCATCAAAAACTGCATGATTAAAGTTTGTGACGAAGTTTGCCCAGAAAAAGGCAACTCTTTTTAAATGTGAGTCTGAGCAGAAACACCATTGCCGAGAGAGTAGACCAGTTGTCCATCAATCTAAAAGAGCAGCTTGTGAAAAAGGGAAAAGATTTCATTGCATATTCCTTGGCTGTGGATGAGAGCACCGACATTTCTGACATTGCCCAGTTGTCAATTTTCATCCGCGGAGTGGACTCCAGCCTAAAGCGTGACAGAGGAGTTTTTGGCTTTACGTCCTATGCATGGCACAACTACGGGGCATGATTTGTATGAAGAGGTGTCAAGATGTGTAAATGAGATGGAGCTGCCTTGGGAAAAACTCGTGGGTTTGACAACCGACGGAGCACCTGCGATGTGTGGACACAGGAGCGGACTGGTGGCGAAGATACGGGAAAAGATGCAAGAGGAAAACGCGACAGGTGAGCTGACAGCTTATCATTGTATCATACACCAGGAAGCGTTGTGCGGTAAAGCCTTGAAAATGGAGCATGTAATGAGCATCATCAGTTAACTTTATCAGAGCCAAAGGTTTGAATCACCGCCAGTTCAAGGCATTTCTGACGGAGTTAGAAACGGAGCATGGTGATTTGCCTTATCACACAGAGGTGCGATGGCTAAGCCAGGGAAAGGTGCTTCAAAGATGGAGCTTCGTGAGGAGATTTGTCTGTTCTTGGACAGCAAAGGGAAAGACACAACACAACTCCGAGACGAAATGTTTTCTGTGTGAAATGGCTTTTCTGTGTGACATTACGAGTCATCTGAATGCAATGAACTTGCAGCTGCAGGGTCGGGATCATGTCATCTCTGATATGTACAGTACAGTGAAGGCATTTAAAACCAAACTGACTCTGTGGGAGACGCAGATGCGGAAAGAAAATTTGAGCCACTTTCCCAGCTGCCAGACCATGAAAGAGAAGCTCTCTACCAGTGCGTTCCCGAGCGCACAGTTGGCTGATAAAATAGGTATGCTTGCCGCTGACTTTCGACGCCGATTTGCTGACTTTGAAGCACAAAAAGCAGGTTGGAACTGCTCGGTAACCCATTTGCTGTTGACGTGGAAAGCTCACCACCAAACCTCAAATGGAGTTGATTGACCTCCAATGCAATGATGCACTGAGGGCAAAATATGCGGCAGTGGGTGCTGCGGAGTTCGCCCGTTTCCTCCCGACACAATGCCCCAGCTGCGCATCCAGGCTGCTCAAACGTTGTCTATGTTTGGCAGCACATACCTGTGTGAACAACTTTTTCTTTGATGAACCTGAACAAAACATCACACAGAAGTCGACTTACTGCTGAACACCTCCACTCAATTCTGAGGATTTCCTCAGCTCAGAGCCTACTACCCCGAACATTGATGAACTTGTGGAAAAGATGGGACACCACCAAGTATCACCCTCAACCTCAAACAAGTGAACATTACTGTGCAATCACATATTTAGAGTTTTTACTCAGTTCAAGTTTAAAAGTTAAAGTTTAATATTTGTTTTCACTGCATGTTACTTCTCCTTAAACAAAGTGTTGTTTTTGATTAATAGATTTTTGCACTTTATTTTATTGTATTTCAATCCAATTATATTTTAAAAATATTTCAGTTGAGTGGATGATAGAAAATTGCTATTATTGTTTTTTCTTTGAAGTAAATTTAGCCCACTTTTGCTAAAATAGAAAATATAGGCTACTGATGGTGCCTTGAATACGGTTTTCTTTCATTTAATGTTCATGTTATGGGGATTTTTATATAAAGGGGGAAATTTGTCTTTTGTGTCTGTTGAAAATTAAAGATTACTGACAGAGCCATGAAAATATTGCTTTATTTATCTGATCATATTGGAATATATTTGTTAGGTTTTCAGTAGGTTCAATTAGGTTCACTAGACTATATACGTCATTTAAAAATTTTTCAATGAACATTCGAACAGTCCATTTTCGGCTTGTAGCTAAATTTTTATTTGGCCCTCCGTCCATTTGACTTTGACACCCCT
>NW_027003241.1:0-5569 GCF_036934945.1 Oncorhynchus masou masou
TCCCCCAGGGCTCTGTTCTAGGCCCTCTCCTATTCGCGCTATACACCAAGTCACTTGGCTCTGTCATAACCTCACATGGTCTCTCCTATCATTGCTATGCAGACGACACACAATTAATCTTCTCCTTTCCCCTTCTGATGACCAGGTGGCGAATCGCATCTCTGCATGTCTGGCAGACATATCAGTGTGGATGACGGATCACCACCTCAAGCTGAACCTCGGCAAGACGGAGCTGCTCTTCCTCCCGGGGAAGGACTGCCCGTTCCATGATCTCGCCATCACGGTTGACAACTCCATTGTGTCCTCCTCCCAGAGCGCTAAGAACCTTGGCGTGATCCTGGACAACACCCTGTCGTTCTCAACTAACATCATGGCGGTGGCCCGTTCCTGTAGGTTCATGCTCTACAACATCCGCAGAGTACGACCCTGCCTCACGCAGGAAGCGGCACAGGTCCTAATCCAGGCACTTGTCATCTTCCGTCTGGATTACTGCAACTCGCTGTTGGCTGGGCTCCCTGCCTGTGCCATTAAACCCCTACAACTCATCCAGAACGCCGCAGCCCGTCTGGTGTTCAACCTTCCCAAGTTCTCTCACGTCACCGCGCTCCTCCGCTCTCTCCACTGGCTTCCAGTTGAAGCTCGCATCCGCTACAAGACCATGGTGCTTGCCTACGGAGCTGTGAGGGGAACGGCACCGCAGTACCTCCAGGCTCTGATCAGGCCCTACACCCAAACAAGGGCACTGCGTTCATCCACCTCTGGCCTGCTCGCCTCCCTACCACTGAGGAAGTACAGTTCCCGCTCAGCCCAGTCAAAACTGTTCGCTGCTCTGGCCCCCCAATGGTGGAACAAACTCCCTCACGACGCCAGGACAGCGGAGTCAATCACCACCTTCCTAGGATAGGATAAAGTAATCCTTCTCACCCCCCCCCCCTTAAATGATTTAGATGCACTACTGTAAAGTGGCTGTTCCACTGGATGTCAGAAGTTGAATTCACCAATTTGTAAGTCGCTCTGGATAAGAGCGTCTGCTAAATGACTTAAATGTAAATGTAATGTAAATGTGTTCAATAAAGACATGAAACTGTGTAATTGTTTAAGTTATTAGTTTAAGCAGACTGTGTTTGTCTATTGTTGTGGCCTAGATGAAGATCAGATCACATTTTATGACCTATTTATGCAGAAATCCAGGTATTTCCAAAGGGTTCACATACTTTTTATTGCCACTATGTCACACTGAACAACAGCCACAGCCTTCGACTGCTACTTTATATCCACCCTGTGGCTGGATCATGGATCAAATAATATTTGTGATGCACTAACCTCTCTGGGATATGTGGGATGGTAGCGAAATTGCAGGGTGCCAAATTCAAAAACAACAGAAATCCCATAATTAAAATTCATCAAACATACAAGTATTTTACACCATTTTAAAGAAACTTGTTGTAAATCCAGCCACAGTGTCTGATTTCAAAAAGGCTTAACGATGAAAGCACACCAAACAATTATGTTAGGTCAGTACCTAGTCACAGAAAAACACAGCCATTTTTTGCCAAAGAGAGGAGTCACAAAAAGCAGAAATAGAGAGAAAATGAATCACTAACCTTTGATGATCTTCATCAGATGACACTCATAGGACTTCATGTTACACAATACATGTATGTTTTGTTCGGTAAAGTTCATATTTATATCCTAAATCTCAGTTTACATTGGCGCGTTACGTTCAGTAATGTTTTGCTTCCAAAACATCTGGTGATTTTGCAGAGAGTCAATTTACAGAAATACTCGTAAATGTTGATGAAAATACAACTGTTATGCATGAAACTTTAGATAAACTTCTCCTTAATGTATATTCAATAGGCAATGACTTGAAAAACTACAAACCTCAGATTTCCCATTTCCTGGTTGGATTCATTCTCAGATCTTTGCCTGCCATATGAGTTCTGTTATACTCACAGACATTCAAACAGTTTTAGAAACTTCAGAGTGTTTTCTATCCAATAATAATACTATCCATATATTAGCAACTGGGCCTGAGTAGCAGGCAGTTTACTCTGGACACCTTATTCATCCAAGCTACTCAATACTGCCTCCCAGGCCCAAAGAAGTGTAGGCACGAGGAGGGTATATGGCTAAGTGGCTGTTCTAGGGCATGCCGCATTCGGTGCCTGGACACAGCCCTTAGCCGTGGTATATTGGCTATATACCACAAACCCTGATACCTTATTGCTATTAAAAACTGGTTTTCAACGTAATTAGAGCAGTACAAATAAATGTTTTGACATACCCGTGGTATACAGTCTGATATACCATGGCTGTCAGCCAATCAGCAATCAGGGCTCTAACCACCCAGTTTATAATAAGAAATATTTTTGTGCATGGTGATTATATATGGAATTTAGTAAACGGCATTTGCTTTGCCCTGACAATGTTTTTTCTGGAATTTCCACCACATCTTTGGCCTCTCCTCACATTTCAGGCAGTCACAAAGGCTGTTTGTCAAATGGCACCCTATTCCCTATATAGTGTACTACTTTTTTTACTACTAGCATTTGGAGCAAGCAAAGTCCTGAATCGATGAAATAAGATTGATCCCGATCCTGTGGAATCTTATCATGTTACTAATGTACATTCCACCAAATGTTGTGAATTAAGTCAGTGTGTATGTTTTGTGTTCCAAATGGCACCCTATTCTCTATTTAGTTCACTACTTTGGGACGTAAATACATGTGTGCGATCTTTTTTATTGAACTCTTTCTTCTCTGCCTCCACAGCTGCTGCAGCTGGTAAGGGTGCCCCAGAAGCACTGGAGAGCCACGGCAGGTGGGGGCCAGGCGGCGGAGGGATGCCGTAAGGGAAATGAGGAAGACGAGGGGTTCGAAAGCGGTGACTGTGATGACGAGGATGAATGTGCAGGGTTGTCGAGGCTTGTGCTGCCCCCTCGCCGTAAATGGTTCCGTATCTTTGCAGGTCAGTCAGACACCCACCGCCATGTAATCTTTCAATTAAGACGGGGAGAAACATACTCAACCAAAGGTCACACAGATTAAGACTGTGGCAGTAAGAATGTTGGGAGATCATCCAGTGTTGGAGCAGTTTCTGTCCTCGTTATCAAGAGCACGGAGAGGAAAGCGGTGATCTCATGGTCCGGTCCTGCTGGAAGAGGTGGACCTGATGGATTCCTGCTTCAACCCAGGCCCCTGGTCTCACTCTCTTGCCCAGTGAACCCAAATCTCTGTCACAACAACCAACCCTGTCAAGAGGACAACTCCCTCAACCTGGGTGTTTGGTCAGATGTACTGGCTTTGTGTCCATGTATCATAGCCCCTTGCTCTCTGGTGTATCAGCTAAATGAGTTTATTAACCCTCAAGTTCTCAGTATTATGTCCTACAATCTACCCATTTAAAGTCGGTCGACTTCTTCTCTAGACGTGTGTGTGTGTGTGTGTGTGTGTGTGTGTGTGTGTGTGTGAGCTTGCTTGTGTGTGTGTGAGCTTGTGTGTGATGCCTGCATGCCTATTTGTGCAAACCAGCAATGTTTGCAGGCCTTGGAGTGTGTCTGGTGCAGGCAGGTACAGAGATAGCTGCTGATAGCCTGTGATGACCCAGTATAATGCAAACCCCGGCAACCTGTCATCCTGTTTTGGTCAAACAGGGAGCTGGGGGTAAAAGATCATGCTGCAGAGCTGGAGGCCCTAATGTCTGTGCCTGGTGTTCTGAGATGGATCTGGTTTCATAAGTTGCCCACAGCAGAGGAGAAGAGAGAAGAAAAGACAGGCTCTACCAGAGCACAGAACCCAACCTCAACTCCCCTCCCATCACCCCCTCCCCTGGGCCTGGAAAAGGTGACAAAAGCCACAGCAACAAGGTGCAGACAGAACACAGGCGGAGCCTGGTCCCCACTATGTCAAAGCTGTCAGCCTGATGACCACAGAGTGGATGTTCAGAATGATCCAGGGTGATTGATCTAAAGTGGTTAATTCTCTGCAGGTATTCCAGAACCCAACAACCCCGCCAGACATCTCAGCTACCCCCAGTCCCGTCTTCACCTCCATATAGACCCATATAAAGTATTTTAACAATGTCAAAACCACAACATAAAAGTCCTATAGATCCGTAGGCTAAATTGCCACAGGGGATTGTTAGAACAGGTCAGTCTCTAAGAGCTTTCCACACCTGGATTGTGCAACATTTGCCCATTATTATTTTATAATTTCTTCGAGCTTTGTCAAATTGATTGTTGATCATTGCTAGACAATCATTTTCAGTTCTTGCCATAGCTGTTAAAGGAGATTTAAGTCAAAACTGTAACTCAGCCACTACGTTCTTATCCTGCTAAAAGGTGAATTATTCTCCCAGCGTCTGGTGGAAAGCAGACGGAACCAGGTTTTCCTCTAGGATTTTCCCCGTGCTTAGCACCCTTCCTTTTAGCACCACTCTGTTTATTTTATATTGTTTTAACAAGCTGGAGAAGTTAGCAGGGACCACACGCACACACACACGCGCACACACACGCAGGATAAAAAAGAAACGATTGCAAGCATACCCATAACACATAATATAATGAGGCTGCCACTATGCTTGAAAATATGGAGAGTGGTACTCAGTAATGCGTTGTACTGGATTTGCCCAAAACATAACACTTTCTATTCAGGACAAAAGGGAATTGCTTTGCAGCATATTTTGCAGGACTACTTTAGTGCCTTGTTGCAAACAGGATGCATATTTTGGAAAATGTTTTGTCTGAACAGGATTCCTTCTCTTCACTCTATAAATTAGGTTAGTATTGTGGAGTAACTACAATGTTGTTGATCCATCCTCTCTCACAGCCATTAAACTTTGTAACTGTTCTAAAGTCATCATTGCCTCTCCAGCAACTGAGTTAGGAAGGATGCCTGTATCTTTGTAGTGACTGGTTGTATTGATAAACCATCCAAAGTATAATTAATCACTTCACCATGCTCAAAGGGATATTCAATGTCCGCTACACTATTATTGCACGCGGAGTGAGTCCATGAAACTTATGTGACTTGTTAACTTCATTGGGATAGGGGGCAGTATTTTCACGTCCGGATGAAAACGTGCCCAATGTAAACTGGCTGTTTCCCAGGCCCAGAAGCTAGGATATGCATATAATTGGTGGATTTAGATAGAGTTTACATAGATAAAGTTTCTAAAACTGTTACAATTATGTCTGTGAATATAACACAACTTATTTGGCAGGCGAAACCTGGAGGACAAATAGTTGAGGTCACTGTGGAAACTATATTTATGAGGAACCTGGTTGCAGTTCCTATGGCTTCCACTAGATGTCAACAGTCTTTAGAAATTGGTTGATGTTTTTCTTTTGAGAAATGAAGAAGTAGGGCTGTTCATTGTGAGTGTCAAGCCATGTGGACTCATCTGTGTGGCGCGCGTGAACTGGAGATCGCTCCCTGTTGTTTTTATCTGCTATTGAACACAGTATATTCCACCTTAAATTTTATTGATTATTTACGTTTTAGGATATCTAAGGTTGGATTAGGAAAGTTGTTTGAAATGTTTGGACCAAGTTTACAGGTAACGTATT
>NW_027003242.1:0-5567 GCF_036934945.1 Oncorhynchus masou masou
AGAGTTTCCCCATTATTTAACACGATCAACGCTTCCCTTTACTGTGGGATTTGGGATTGAATTAACACTTGTGCAATTAGCCACTTTCAATGCAACGTACTGAAACAAAATAAACTATGCAAGACTTAGTATGCAAAACTAAGTATGCAAAGGATTTTGTTGTAGGCAGAACACATCAGAGTATGATTATATTGCATTGACAGGCATCTGACTCAGGCCCGTACTCTACACAGACCGGTCCGCAGACCGGTAGTCCTATATGCAAATAGACCATTTCCATATATGGATCTGTGCTATTCACTTTGAACTGGACTGTGTTTACAGCATGCGCAGTCCTGAGTAGATGCGCTTGTTTTGAGATCAAAGCGAGAGCTACATGTAGCGACGTGTGCACATTTGTACATTCGTTCATATCCTTTGCTGGTTGGTGTAATATTAGCCCAGTTATAGATAATTTGTAGTCAGCAGTGGGGGAGTGATTGCTTTCTACAAGAGGACAAAACGTGTGCATTTCTAGAAATCTTTGAAAAGCGAGTCAGTTACAGAGCTTTTTTTGTCTTGAAAGGGCAGTGTTGTATTTTGAGACAGGCTCGAATAAGCTAAGTAGCCAATAGGCAGGGGGTAGCATAGTTTGTCTGATGCGCCGTAATAATGCTATGGGTATAATGATGCATTCTATTTTGCAAAGTGGTTTCTTGCATCAAACACCACAACAACATGTTCAGTCACCTCCTTGTCTGAAAGACAAGTTGATAAACAGGTTAATATCAAGCCTTGCATGTACATTGAACACCACACATTGGCTGCTACGGTAGGCTGAACGATAGAACCGCTATTTCCATGTTAAAATGTTATGGGGTGCGTTTTCTCCATTGTTTTTGATGGTAGGCCACTCTGGTAGGCCTACATTATGATCAAATAGCCACAGTAGCCTACTTGACCACTGCTAAAACCAACTTAAAGTGGCTACAGCCTCAGTGTTCACAGTAAGCACGTGCTGGAAGTTGCACAGAATTTTCACAACGTTTGAGCTCAACAGACCTGAAATTAGCTCAGTGCCGGAAAAGAAATGGAGGGAACATTGCTGATCAGGTGAAAGCTACATTATGATCCCTTATTGGTGTGACTTGTTAAATCTACTTCAATCAGTGTTAGTTATGCAAATGTCATACAAATTGAGTGTATGTAAACATCTGACCCATTGGGAATGTGATGAAAGAAATAAAAGCTGAAATAAATCATTCTCTGTACTATTATTCTGACATTTCACATTCTTAAAATTAAGTGGTGATCCTAACTGACCTAAAAAAAGGGAATTTTTACTAGGATTAAATGTCAGGAATTGTGAAAAACTGAGTTTAAATGTATTTGGCAAAGGTGTATGTAAACTTCCAACTGTATGTCCGAGGGGGAAAAAATGGTGTATTTTGTTTGCATTAACTTCTTCGCTGTTGCAATATCCCAAACAGACATGGCAGTTTCACCAGTTAAGTATTCCAGCTTTAAGGTTAGACTTTGGGGAGGGTAAACTGATCCTAGAATCTGTGCATATTCCCTCCCAACCCAGCGTCTCACTATTGTCTCATTAAATACTAAAGGGGAGAGACATAACGTGGCAGAAAGAGCATTCACCACAGTGACATTTTCGCAAGACCCACACACACACACACACGAGAGAGAGACCACTCGAGAGAGAGACTAATTGAGAGCGAGAGAGAGAGACTAATAGAGAGCGACTACGCAAGAGAGAGACTACAAGAGAGTGTGCGAGAGAGAGACTAATAGAGAGAGACCACGCGAGGGAGAGACTAAGAGAGAGCGTGCGAGAGAGAGACTAATAGAGCGAGACCACGCGAGAGAGAGACCACGAGAAAGACCACACGAGAGAGAGACTACGAGAGAGCGCGCGAGAGAGAGACTAATAGAGAGAGCAAGAGAGAGAGACCACACGAGAGAGACACTACGAGAGAGCGCCCGAGAGAGACTAATAGAGAGAGACCATGCGAGGGAGAGACTACGAGAGAGCAAGAGAGAGAGACCACATGAGAGAGAGACTAATAGAGAGAGACCACGCGAGGGAGAGACTACGAGAGAGCGCGCGAGAGAGAGAGAGAGCGTGCGGGAGAGACATAGGGAAAGATGCAGTCACATATGCAGAGAGGACACACAGACAAGTACACGTACACACAAAATAATATAAGCACAAACACATGTTTGTGAGGTGTTGTTGTTTCAATCTAGTTTGGTTCTCTATGACTAATGTATACCCCTCTGGGAGTGTGTTATTCTGGTATTAGTCTTATAGTCTGTTTTGAAACCGTTAAAGTTGTGCATACATCTATTATCCATCACAACAGTCTCAGCTCTCACTGGAAGCCAATACAACCTTGAGGAGACTTTAGTTCTGACATCGAAATACTATAAAACAAGGTTCGAATCACATAGTGACTCTTAAAGGTGGGCTTATTTAAAAAAAAACATGTTTTACCTTTATTTAACTAGGTTCGAATCACATAGTGACTCTTAAAGGTGGGCTTATTTAAAAAAAAAATGTTTTACCTTTACCTTTACCAAGCCAGTTAAGAACAAATTCTTATTTACAATGACGGCCTACCAGAAGGCAAAAGGCCTCCTGCGGGGGCGGGGATAAAAAAAAAATATATATATATATATATATATATATATATATAGGACAGAACACACGTCACGACAAGAGAGACACCACAATACTACATAAAGAGAGTCCTAAGACAACATAGCATGGCAGAAACACATGAAAACACAGCATGGTAGCAACACAACATGACAATAACATGGTAGCAACACAACATGGCAGCAGCACAACATAGTACAAACATTATTGGGTACAGACAACAGCACAAAGAGCAAGAAGGTAGAGACAACAATACATCACACGAAGCAGCCACAGCTGTCAGTATGCATCCATGATTGAGTCTTTGAATGAAGAGATGGTGATAAAACAGTCAAGTTTCAGTGTTTTTTGCAGCTTGTTCCAGTCGCTAGCTGCAGCGAACTGAAAAGAGAGTGACACATGTGTGTGTGTGCTTTGGGGACCTTAAACAGAATGTGACTGGCAAAACAGGTGTTGTATGTGGAGGATGAGGGCTGCAGTAGATATCTCAGATAGGGAGGAGTGAGACGTAAGAGGGTTTTATAAATAAGCATCAACCAGTGGGTCTTGCGACGGGTGTACAGAGATGACTAGTTTACAGAGGAGTATAGAGTGCAGTGATCTGTCCTTTAAGGAGCATTGGTGGCAAATCTGATGGCCGAATGGTAAAGAACATCTAGCAATCACACCAGTGGGGAGAGGGGAATTCTTCTTACCAAACCACATAACCTTTGTTTTGGAAGTGTTCAGAATAAGGTTAAGGGCAGAGAAAGCTTGTTGGACACTAAGAAAGCTTTGTTGTAGAGCATTTAACACAAAAACCAGGGAGGGGCTAGCTGAGTATAAGTCTGCATATAAATGGATGAGAGAGCTTCCTACTGCTTGAGCTATATTGTTGACGTAATTTGAGAAGAGCGCGGGGCCTAGGGTCGAGCCTTGGGGTACTCCCTTGGTGACAGGCAGTGGCTGAGACAGCAGATGTTCTGAGTTTATACACTACAATCTTTGAGGGAGGTAGTTAGCAAACCAGGCCAAAGACCCCTCAGACACCAATACTCCTTAGCCGGCCCACAAGAACGGAATGGTCTACCATATCAAAAGCTTTGGCCAAGTCAATAAATACTTTGCTTAGTATCAAGGGCAATGGTGACATGATTGAGGGCCCTTAAGGTTGCAGTGACACATCCATAACCTGACCTGAAACCAGATTGCATACCCGAGAGAAAAATATAGACATCAAGAAAGCCAGTCAGCTGATTATTGACAAGTCTTTCAACACTTTTGATAAACAGGGCAAAATCGAAATTGGCCTTTAACAATTAGGATCAGCTTGATCTCCCCCTTTAAATACTTTGGCCTTCCGGATAGCCTGAGTGCAATTATTTCTAATTTGCCTGAGTATGCGTGTGCCGAGTGATTTGCCAAATGGAATTCTTGAGGTGGGGTAACTCTGCCAGATCACGGTCGAACCAGGGGCTGAACCTGTATTTAATTCTCATTTTCTTTATGGTTGTGTGTTTGTTAACGATACCACTGAAAATATCAAAAAATAAGGTCAAAGAGTCTTCAAAAGTAGAATTTAGCTGATTCTATACCATTTTACAGAGGCCAGATCATGAAGGAAGGTTTGTTCTCTACAGTTTTTTAGCAAGTGTCTATGACAAGTCAGGACAGGTCGTTTCACTGAGCAGCCTTTACAAACACAGGCTGTAAAACAGTGATCACTAAGGTCATTACAGAAAACACCAGACTGATACCTAATCAGGATTATTTGTGAGGATAAAATCAAGGAGAGTAGCCTTTTCTGGGTGTTTGGAGTCATACCTTGTGGGATTGGTAATAATCTGAGAAAGATTTAGGGAGTACCATTGCTTTAGGACTTGGTCAGGTGGTTTAAGTATGTCCTGGTTTAGGGGCCAGGAGAGGGCTTATGGCATTTAGGGTACAGGCCGGTGCTGATGGTGGCCGATAACACCCAGCAACAGTCAACAAAGAGTTATTTGAATGTTTAATGCGTAAAACCAGCAAATCAAATTGTTTGGGGACAGACTTGGTGTTCCTTGGTAAAGACTGCCACTCCCCCACCTTTGGAAGATCTGTCTTGCTGAAAAAGGTTATAACCAGAATGGTTAACATCAGTGTTCAAAACACTCTTTGGCCTTCCGTAATGACCAACACATCTGGATTGGAGCTGTGAACCCACACTTTCAGTTGATACATTTTAGGCGATAAGCTTCTAGTGTTAATGTGCAGAAAACCCAGGCTTTAATGAGAGCCGAAATCAGTAGTCACAAGTCAGAAGTCAGAATTGGGGCTAGAAACAGTAGATGGATACATGCACATTTCCAGATACAGTTGAAGTCAGAAATGTACATACCCGTAGGTTGGAGTCATTACAACTCGTTTTTCAACCACTCCACAAATGTCTTGTTTACTAACTATAGTTTTGGGAAGTCGGTTAGGACATCTACTTTGTCATTTTTCCAAAAATTGTTTACAGACAGATTATTTCACTTACAATATACTGTATCACAATTCCAGGGGGTCAGAAGTTTACATACACTAAGTTGACTGTGCCTTTAAACAACTTGGAAATTTCCAGAAAATTATGTCATGGCTTTAGAAGCTTCTAATAGGCTAATTGACATACTTTGTGTCAATTGGAGGTGTACCTGTGGATGTATTACAAGGACTACCTTTTCAAACTAAGTGCCTCTTTACTTGACATAATGGGAAAATCTAAAGAAATCAGCCAAGACCTCGGAAAAAAATTGTAGACCTCCACAAGTCTGGTTCATCCTTGGGAGTAATTTCAAAATGAATGAAGGTACCACGTTCATCTGTACAAGCAATTGTACGCAAGTATAAACACCACGGGACCACAGCCGTCATACCTCGCATGAAGGAACATGAACATACTTGTGCGAAAAGAGCA
>NW_027003243.1:0-5566 GCF_036934945.1 Oncorhynchus masou masou
GCTTGAGAGTAGGGGCTAGGGACTAGGGAGTAGAGAGTAGGGGCTAGATGGTATTAGCTAGAGAGTAGGGGCTAGAGAGTAGAGGGTACAGAGTAGAGGCTAGAGAGTAGGGGTTAGGGAGTAGGGAGAAGAGAGTAGGGGCTAGATAGTTTTAGCTAGAGAGTAGGAGCTAGAGAGTAGGGCCTAGAGAAGTAGGGGCTAGATAGTATTAGCAAGAGAGTAGGGGCTAGAGAGTAGTGCCTAGAGACTAGGGGCTAGAGAGTATTAGCTAGAGAGTAGGGGCTATATAGTATTAGTTAGATAGTAGGGACTAGAGAGTAGAGTAGAGACTAGGGGCTAGATAGTATTAACTAAAGAGTAGAGGCTAGAGAGTAGGGGCTAGAGAGTAGGGGCTAGGGAGTAGGGAGAAGAGAGTAGGGGCTAGATAGTATTAGCTGGAGAGTAGGGGCTCGAGAGTAGGGGCTAGATAGTATTAGCTAGAGAGTAGGGGCTAGAGACTAGGGGCTAGAGAGTAGAGGCTAGAGAGTAGGGGCTAGGGTGTAGGGAGAAGAGAGTAGGGGCTAGTCTCTGTAGTAATAGAGAGAGTAGGAGGCTAGAGAGTAGGGCCTAGAGAAGTAGGGGCTAAGATAGTATTAACTAGAAGAGTAGGGGCTAGAGACTATTAGCTAGAGTAGGGGCTAGAGAGTAAAGGCTACAGAGTAGAGGCTAGAGAGTAGGGGCTAGAGAGTAGGGAGAAGAGTAGGGGCTAGATAGCATTAGCTAGAGTAGGAGCTAGAGAAGGGCCTGAAAGTAGGGGCTAGATAGTATTTGCAAGAGAGCAGGGGCCAGAAGAGTAGTGACTAGAGACTAGGGGCCAGAGCATTAGCTTGAGAGTAGGGGCTAGGGACTAGGGAGTAGAGAGTAGGGGCTAGATGGTATTAGCCTAGAGAAGTAGGGAGCTAGAGAGCAGAGGGCACAGAGTAGAGGCTAGAGAGTAGGGGTTAGGGAGTAGGGAGAGAGAGTAGGGGCTAGATAGTATTAGCTAGAGAGTAGGAGCTAGAGAGTAGGGCCTAGAGAAGTAGGGGCGAGATAGTATTAGCAAGAGAGTAAGGGCTAGAGAGTAGTGCCTAGAGACTAGGGGCTAGAGAGTATTAGCTAGAGAGTAGGGGCTAGATAGTAGGGGCTAAAGAGTAGGGGCTAGAGAGTAGGGGCTAGAGAGTAGAGGTTAGAGAATAGAGGCTAGAGAGTAGGGGCTAGGGCCTAGCGAGTAGAGAGTAGGGGCTAGATGGTATTAGCTAGAGAGTAGATGATAGAGAGCAGGGGCAAGAGAGTAGGGGCTAGAGAGTAGGGGCTAGGGAGTAGGGAGAAGAGAGTAGGGGCTAGATAGTATTAGCTAGAGAGTAGGGCCTAGAGAGTAGGGGCTAGATAGTATAAGCTCGAGAGTAGGGGCTTGAGACTAGGGGCTAGAGAGTTTTAGCCAGATAGTAGGGGCTAGAGAGTAGAGGCTAGAGAGTAGGGGCTAGGGTGTAGGGAGAAGAGAGTAGGGGCTAGATAGTATTAGCTAGAGACTGGGGGCTAGAGAGTATTAGCTAAAGAGTAGGGGCTAGATAGTTGGGGCTAAAGAGTAGGGGCTAGAGAGTAGGGATTAGAGAGTAGGGGCTAGTGAGTAGAGGCTAGAGAATAGAGGCTTGAGAGTAGGGGCTAGGGACTAGGGAGTAGAGAGTAGGGGCTAGATGGTATTAGCTAGAGAGTAGGGGCTAGAGAGTAGAGGGTACAGAGTAGAGGCTAGAGAGTAGGGGTTAGGGAGTAGGGAGAAGAGAGTAGGGGCTAGATAGTATTAGCTAGAGAGTAGGAGCTAGAGAGTAGGGCCTAGAGAAGTAGGGGCTAGATAGTATTAGCAAGAGAGTAGGGGCTAGAGAGTAGTGCCTAGAGACTAGGGGCTAGAGAGTATTAGCTAGAGAGTAGGGGCTATATATTATTAGTTAGATAGTAGGGACTAGAGAGTAGAGAGTAGAGACTAGGGGCTAGATAGTATTAACTAAAGAGTAGAGGCTAGAGAGTAGGGGCTAGAGAGTAGGGGCTAGAGAGTAGGGGCTAGGGAGTAGGGAGAAGAGAGTAGGGGCTAGATAGTATTAGCTGGAGAGTAGGGGCTCAGAGTAGGGGCTAGATAGTATTAGCTAGAGAGTAGGGGCTAGAGACTAGGGGCTAGAGAGTTTTAGCTAGAGAGTAGGGGCTAGAGAGTAGAGGCTAGAGAGTAGGGGCTAGGGTGTAGTGAGAAGAGAGTAGGGGCTAGATAGTAGGAGCTAGAGAGTAGGGCCTAGAGTAGTAGGGGCTAGATAGTATTAACTAGAGAGTAGGGGCTAGAGCATATTAGCTAGAGAGTAGGGGCTAGAGAGTAGAGGCTACAGAGTAGAGGCTAGAGAGTAGGGGCTAGAGAGTAGGGAGAAGAGAGTAGGGGCTAGATAGTATTAGCTAGAGAGTAGGGGCTAGGTCCTAGGGGCTAGAGAGTTTTAGCTAGAGAGTAGGGGCTAGAGAGTAGAGGCTAGAGAGTAGGGGCTAGGGTGTAGGGAGAAGAGAGTAGGGGCTAGATAGTATTAGCTAGAGAGTAGGAGCTAGAGAGTAGTGCCTAGAGAAGTGGTGGCTAGATAGTATTAGCAAGAGAGTAGGGGCTAGAGAGTAGTGCCTAGAGACTAGGGGCTAGAGAGTATTAGCTTGACAGTAGGGGCTAGGGACTAGGGAGTAGAGAGTAGGGGCTAGATGGTATTAGCTAGAGAGTAGGGGCTAGATAGTAGAGGGTACAGAAAAGAGCCTAGAGAGTAGGGGTTAGGGAGTAGGGAGAAGAGAGTAGGGGCTAGATAGTATTAGCTAGAGAGTAGGAGCTAGAGAGTAGGGCCTAGAGAGTAGGGGCTAGAGACTATTAGCTAGAGATTAGGGGCTAGAGAGTAGAGGCTACAGAGTAGAGGCTAGAGAGTAGGGGCTAGAGAGTAGGGAGAAGAGAGTAGGGGCTAGATGGTATTAGCTATAGAGAGTGGGGCTAGATACTAGGGGCTAGAGTTCCAGCTAGGGAGTAGGGGCTAGAAGCTAGCGGCTAGAGCGTCAGGCCCGGGTGGGGAGAAGAGAGTAGGGGCTAGATGGCACTATGGCCTAGAGAGTAGGCTGCTCGCGAGCTGAGTGCCTAGAGAAGTGGTGGCTAGATAGTATCAGCACGAGAGTAGGGGCTAGAGAGAGTAGCGCTCTAGAGACTGAGGGCTACTGCAGTAGCTTGACAGTAGGGGCTAGGGACTAGGGAGTAGAGAAGGGCTAGATGGTGGATAGCTAGAGAGTAGGGGCTAGCTAGTAGAGGGTACAGAGAAGAGCCTAGAGAGTAGAGTTGGGGCGTAGGGAGAAGAGAGTAGGGGGCTAGATGGTGCTTAGCTAGGTAGGAGCTAGAAGTAGGGCCCCTAGAGAAGTAGAGCTAGATAGTATTAGCTAGAGAGTAGGGGCTATATAGTATTAGTTAGATAGTAGGGACTAGAGAGTAGAGATTAGAGACTAGGGGCTAGATAGTATTAACTAAAGAGTAGGGGCTAGAAAGTAGGGTCTAAATAGTAGGGGCTAGAGAGTAGAGGCTAGAGAGTAGGGGCTAGAGAGTAGGGGCTAGGGACTAGGGAGTAGAGAGTAGGGGCTAGATGGTATTAGCTAGAGAGTAGTTGATAGAGAGCAGGGGCAAGAGAGTAGGGGCTAGAGAGTAGGGGCTAGGGAGTAGGGAGAAGAGAGTAGGGGCTAGATAGTATTAGCTAGAGAGTAGGGGATAGATAGTATAAGCTCGAGAGTAGGGGCTAGAGACTAGGGGCTAGAGAGTTTTAGCCAGATAGTAGGGGCTAGAGAGTAGAGGCTAGAGAGTAGGGGCTAGGGTGTAGGGAGAAGAGAGTAGGGGCTAGATAGTATTAGCTAGAGAGTAGGGGCTAGAGAGTAGGGGCTAGAGAGATTTAGCTAGAGAGTAGGGGCTAGAGAGTAGAGGCTAGAGAGTAGGGGCTAGGGTGTAGGGAGAAGAGAGTAGGGGCTAGATAGTATTAGCTAGAGAGTAGGAGCTAGAGAGTAGGGCCTAGAGAAGTAGGGGCTAGATAGTATTAATTAGAGAGTAGGGGCTAGAGACTATTAGCTAGAGAGTAGGGGCTAGAGAGTAGAGGCTACAGAGTAGAGGCTAGAGAGTAGGGGCTAGAGAGTAGTGCCTAGAGACTAGGGGCTAGAGTGTATTAGCTTGAGAGTAGGGGCTAGGGACTAGGGAGTAGAGATTAGGGGCTAGATGGTATTAGCTAGAGAGTAGGGGCTAGTGAGTAGAGGCTAGAGAATAGAGGCTTGAGAGTAGGGGCTAGGGACTAGGGAGCAGAGAGTAGGGGCTAGATGGTATTAGCTAGAGAGTAAAGGCTAGAGAGTAGAGGGTACAGAGTAGAGGCTAGAGAGTAGGGGTTAGGGAGTAGGGAGAAGAGAGTAGGGGCTAGATAGTATTAGCTAGAGAGTAGGAGCTAGAGAGTAGGGCCTAGAGAAGTAGGGGCTAGATAGTATTAGCAAGAGAGTAGGGGCTAGAGAGTAGTGCCTAGAGACTAGGGGCTAGAGAGTATTAGCTAGAGAGTAGGGGCTATATAGTATTAGTTAGATAGTAGGGACTAGAGAGTAGAGAGTAGAGACTAGGGGCTGGATAGTATTAACTAAAGAGTAGAATCTAGAGAGTAGGGGCTAGAGAGTAGGGGCTAGGGAGTAGGGAGAAGAGAGTAGGGGCTAGATAGTATTAGCTGGAGAGTAGGGGCTCGAGAGTAGGGGCTAGATAGTATTAGCTAGAGAGTAGGGGCTAGAGAGCTAGGGGCTAGAGAGTAGAGGCTAGAGAGTAGGGGCTAGAGGTGTAGGGAGAAGAGAGTAGGGGCTAGATAGTATTAGCTAGAGAGTAGGAGCTAGAGAGTAGGGCCCTAGAGAAGTAGGGGCTAGATAGTATTAACTAGAGAGTAGGGGCTAGAGACTATTAGCTAGAGAGTAGGGGCTAGAGGGTAGAGGCTACAGAGTAGAGTCTAGAGAGTAGGGGCTAGAGAGTGGGGAGAAGAGAGTAGGGGCTAGATAGTATTAGCTAGAGAGTAGGAGCTAGAGAGTAGTGCCTAGAGAAGTGGTGGCTAGATAGTATTAGCAAGAGAGTAGGGGCTAGAGAGTAGTGCCTAGAGACTAGGGGCTAGAGAGTATTAGCTTGACAGTAGGGGCTAGGGACTAGGGAGTAGAGAGTAGGGGCTAGATGGTATTAGCTAGAGAGTAGGGGCTAGATAGTAGAGGGTACAGAGTAGAGAGGCTCAGAGAGTAGGGGTTAGGGAGTAGGGGAGAAGAGAGTAGGGGCTAGATAATATTAGCTAGAGAGTAGGAGCTAGAGAGTAGGGCCTAGAGAAGTAGGAGGCTAGATAGTATGAGCAAGAGAGTAGGGGCTAGAGAGTATTAGCTAGAGAGTAGGGGGCTATATAGTATTAGTTAGATAGTAGGGACTAGAGAGTAGAGATTAGAGAACTAGGGCTAGATAGTATTAACTAAAGAGTAGGGGCTAGAAAGTAGGGTCTAAAGTAGTAGGGGCTAG
>NW_027003244.1:0-5565 GCF_036934945.1 Oncorhynchus masou masou
GAGGAGGTGAACATAGTATATAGAATGAGACAGAGAGAGGAGGGGGTGAACCGTAGTATATAGAATGAGACAGAGAAGAGGGGGTGAACCGTAGTATATAGAATGAGACAGAAAAGAGGAGGGGGTGAACCGTAGTATATAGAATGAGACAGAGAGAAGAGGGGGTGAACCGTAGTATATAGAATGAGACAGAGTAGAGGGGGTGAACCGTAGTATATAGAATGAGACAGAGGAGAGGAGGGGGTGAACCGTAGTATATAGAATGAGACAGAGTAGAGGGGGTGAACCGTAGTATATTGAATGAGACAGAGTAGAGGGGTGCACCGTAGTATATAGAATGAGACAGAGAGTAGGGGGTGAACCGTAGTACATAGAATGAGACAGAGAGAGGAGGGGGTGAACCGTAGTATATAGAATGAGACAGAGTAGAGGGGGTTAACCGTAGTATATAGAATGAGACAGAGTAGAGGGGGTGCACCGTAGTATATAGAATGAGACTGAGTGGAGGGGGTGAACCGTGGTATATAGAATGAGACAGAGAGAAGAGGGGTGAACCGTAGTATATAGAATGAGACAGAGAGGAGGGGGTGGTCGTAGTATATAGAATGAGACAGAGAGAGGAGGGGGTTAACCTTAGTATATAGAATGAAGGAGTAGAGGGGTGAAACTGTAGTATATAGAATGAGACAGAGAGAGGGGGTGAACCGCAGTATATAGAATGAGACAGAGAGAGGAGGGGGTGAACCGTAGTATATAGAATGAGACAGAGAAAGAGGGGTGAACCGTAGTATAGAATGAGACAGAGAGAGGGGGTGAACCGTAGTATATAGAATGAGACAGAGTAGAGAGTGTGAAACGTAGTATATAGAATGAGACAGAGAGGAGGGTGTGAACCGTAGTATATAGAATGAGACAGAGTAGAGGGGTGAACCATAGTATATAGAATGAGACAGAGAAAAGGGGTGAACCGTAGTATATAGAATGAGACAGAGTAGAGGGGGTGAACCGTAGTATATAGAATGAGACAGAGTAGAGAGTGTGAAACGTAGTATATAGAATGAGACAGAGTAGAGAGGGTGAACCGTAGTATATAGAATGAGACAGAGAGAGGAGGGGGTGAACCGTAGTATATAGAATGAGACAGAGTTGAGTGGGTGAACCGTACTATATAGAATGAGACAGAGAGAAGAGGGGGTGAACCGTAGTATACAGAATGAGACAGAGAGAAGAGGGGGTGAACCGTAGTATATGGAATGAGATAGAGAGAGGAGGGGTGAACCGTAGTATATAGAATGAGACAGAGAGAGGGGAGGGGTGAACCGTAGTATATAGAATGAGAAGGAGAGAGGGGGGGTGAACACCGCAGTATATAGAATGAGACAGAGAGGAGGGGTAAACCGGGGATATAGAATGATACAGAGAGAGGAGGGGGTGAACCGTAGTATATAGAATGAGACAGAGAGAGGAGGGGGTGAACCGTAGTATATAGAATGAGACAGAGAGAGGGGGGTGAACCGCAGTATATAGAATGAGACAGAGAGAGGAGGGGGTGAACCGTAGTATATAGAATGAGACAGAGAGAAGAGGGGGTGAACACGTAGTATATGGAATGAGATAGAGAGAGGAGGGGGGTTAACCTTAGTATATAGAATGAGAAGGAGAGAGGGGGTGAACCGCAGTATATAGAATGAGACAGAGAGGAGGGTGTGAACCGTAGTATATAGAATGAGACAGAGTAGAGAGTGTGAAAGGCAGTATATAGAATGAGACAGAGAGAGGAGGTGTGAACCGTAGTATATAGAATGAGACAGAGTAGAGGGGGTGAACCGTAGTATATAGAATGAGACAGAGAGAGGAGGGTGTGAACCGTAGTATATAGAATGAGACAGAGTAGAGGGGGTGAACCATAGTATATAGAATGAGACAGAGAAAAGGGGGTGAACCGTAGTATATAGAATGAGACAGAGAGAGGGAGGAGGTTGAACCGTAGTATATAGAATGAGACAGAGTAGAGGGGTGAACTTCGTAGTATATAGAATGAGACAGAGAGAGGAGGGGTTGAACCGTAGTATATAGAATGAGACAGAGTAGAGGGGGTGAACCGTAGTATATAGAATGAGACAGAGTAGAGAGTGTGAAGCGTGGTATATAGAATGAGACAGAGTAGAGAGGGTGAACCGTAGTATAGAATGAGACAGAGAGAGGAGAGGGGGTGAACCGTAGTATATAGAATGAGACAGAGAGAAGAGGTGAACCGTAGTATATATAGAATGAGACAGAGAGAGGGGGGATGAGCCGTAGTATATAGAATGAGACAGAGAGAGGAGGGGGTTAACCGTAGTCTATAGAATGAGACAGAGTTGAGGGGTTGAACCGTAGTATATAGAATGAGACAGAGAGAGGAGGGGGTGAACCATAGTATATAGAATGAGACAGAGAGAGGAGGGGGTGAACCGTAGTATATAGAATGAGACAGAGAGAGGAGGGGGTGAACCGTAGTATATAGAATGAGACAGAGTAGAGGAGGTGAACCATAGTATATAGAATGAGACAGAGAGAGGAGGGGTGAACCGTAGTATATAGAATGAGACAGAGAGAGAGGGGGTGAACCGTAGTATATAGAATGAGACAGAGAGTAGAGGGGGTGAACCGTAGTATATAGAATGAGACAGAGAGAGGAGGGGGTGAACCGTAGTATATAGAATGAGACAGAGTAGAGGGGGTGAACCGTAGTATATAGAATGAGACAGAGTAGAGAGGGGTGCACCGTAGTATATAGAATGAGACAGAGAGGAGGGGGTGAACCGTAGTATATAGAATGAGACAGAGAGAAGAGGGGGTGAACCGTAGTATATAGAATGAGACAGAGAGAGAGGGGGTGAACCGTAGTATATAGAATGAGACAGAGAGAGGAGGGGGTTGAACCGTAGTATATAGAATGAGACAGGAGTAGAGGGGGTGAACCGTAGTATATAGAATGAGACAGAGAGAGGGGGGGTGAACCGTAGTATATAGAATGAGACAGAGAGAGGAGGGGGTGAACCGTAGTATATAGAATGAGACAGAGTAGAGGGGGTGAACCAGTAGTACATAGAATGAGACAGAGAAGAGGGGGTGAACCGTAGTATATAGAATGAGACAGAGTAGGAGGGGGTGAACCGTAGTATATAGAATGAGACAGAGAGAGGAGGGTGTGAACCGTAGTATATAGAATGAGACAGAGTAGAGGGGGTGAACCGTAGTATATAGAATGAGACAGAGTAGAGAGTGTGAAACGTAGTATATAGAATGAGACAGAGTAGAGAGGGTGAACCGTAGTATATAGAATGAGACAGAGAGAGAGGGGGTGAACCGTAGTATATAGAATGAGACAGAGAGAAGAGGGGGTGAACCGTAGTATATAGAATGAGACAGAGAGAGGAGGGGGTGAACCGTAGTATATAGAATGAGACAGAGTAGAGGGGGTGAACCGTAGTATATAGAATGAGACAGAGAGAAGAGGGGGTGAACCGTAGTATATAGAATGAGACAGAGAGAGGAGGGGGTGAACCGTAGTATATAGAATGAGACAGAGAGAGGAGGGGGTGAACCGTAGTATATAGAATGAGACAGAGAGAAGAGGGGGTGAACCGTAGTATATGGAATGAGATAGAGAGAGGAGGGGGTTAACCTTAGTATATAGAATGAGAAGGAGTAGAGGGGGTGAACCGTAGTATATAGAATGAGACAGAGAGAGGGGGGTGAACCGCAGTATATAGAATGAGACAGAGAGAGGAGGGGGTGAACCGTAGTATATAGAATGAGACAGAGTGAGAGGGGGTGAACCATAGTACATAGAATGAGACAGAGAGAAGAGGGGGTGAACCGTAGTATATAGAATGAGACAGAGTAGAGGGTGTGAACCGCAGTATATAGAATGAGACAGAGAGAGGAGGGGTTGAACCGTAGTATATAGAATGAGACAGAGTAGAGGGGGTGAACCGTAGTATATAGAATGAGACAGAGTAGAGAGTGTCAAACGTAGTATATAGAATGAGACAGAGTAGAGAGGGTGAACCGTAGTATATAGAATGAGACAGAGAGAGGAGGGGGTTAACCGTAGTATATAGAATGAGACAGAGTAGAGGGGGTGAACCGTAGTATATAGAATGAGACAGAGAGAAGAGGGGGTGAACCGTAGTATATAGAATGAGACAGAGAGAGGAGGGGGTGAACCGTAGTATATAGAATGAGACAGAGAGAGAGGGGTGAACCGTAGTATATAGAATGAGACAGAGAGAGGAGGGGGTGAACCGTAGTATATAGAATGAGACAGAGTAGAGAGGGGTGAACCGTAGTATATAGAATGAGACAGAGTAGAGGAGGGGTGAACCGTAGTATATAGAATGAGACAGAGAGAGGAGGGGGTGAACCGTAGTATATAGAATGAGACAGAGAGAGGAGGGGGTGAACCGTAGTATATAGAATGAGACAGAGAGAGGAGGGGTGAACCGTAGTATATAGAATGAGACAGAGAGAGGAGGGGTGAACCGTAGTATATAGAATGAGACAGAGAGAGGAGGGGGTGAACCGTAGTATATAGAATGAGACAGAGTAGAGGGGGTGAACCGTAGTATATAGAATGAGACAGAGAGAGGAGGGGTGAACCGTAGTATATAGAATGAGACAGAGAGAAGAGGGGGTGAACCGTAGTATATAGAATGAGACAGAGAGAGGAGGGGGTGAACCGTAGTATATAGAATGAGACAGAGTAGAGAGTGTGAAACGTAGTATATAGAATGAGACAGAGAGAGGAGGGTGTGAACCGTAGTATATAGAATGAGACAGAGTAGAGGGGGTGAACCGTAGTATATAGAATGAGACAGAGAGAGGAGGGTGTGAACCGTAGTATATAGAATGAGACAGAGTAGAGGGGGTGAACCATAGTATATAGAATGAGACAGAGAAAAGGGGGTGAACCGTAGTATATAGAATGAGACAGAGTAGAGGGGGTGAACCATAGTACATAGAATGAGACAGAGAAAAGGGGTGAACCGTAGTATATAGAATGAGACAGAGTAGAGGGGGTGAACCGCAGTATATAGAATGAGACAGAGAGAGGAGGGGTTGAACCGTAGTATATAGAATGAGACAGAGTAGAGGGGGTGAACCGTAGTATATAGAATGAGACAGAGTAGAGAGTGTGAAACGTAGTATATAGAATGAGACAGAGTAGAGAGGGTGAACCGTAGTATATAGAATGAGACAGAGAGAGGAGGGGGTGAACCGTAGTATATAGAATGAGACAGAGAAGAGGGGGTGAACCGTAGTATATAGAATGAGACAGAGAGAGGAGGGGATGAGCCGTAGTATATAGAATGAGACAGAGAGAGGAGGGGGTTAACCGTAGTCTATAGAATGAGACAGAGTTGAGGGGTTGAACCGTAGTATATAGAATGAGACAGAGAGAGGAGGGGTGAACCATAGTATATAGAATGAGACAGAGAGAGGAGGGGGTGAACCGTAGTATATAGAATGAGACAGAGAGGAGGGGGTGAACCGTAGTATATAGAATGAGACAGGAGA
>NW_027003245.1:0-5564 GCF_036934945.1 Oncorhynchus masou masou
ATAAGCGTCCGGGCAGCCGAGCGGAAATGGAGGAAAACTCGCCTCCCTGCGGACCTGGCATCCTTTCACTCCCTCCTCTCTACATTTTCCTCCTCTGTCTCTGCTGCTAAAGCCACTTTCTACCACTCTAAATTCCAAGCATCTGCCTCTAACCCTAGGAAGCTCTTTGCCACCTTCTCCTCTCTCCTGAATCCTCCTCCCCCTCCCCCTCCTCCCTCTCTGCAGATGACTTCGTCAACCATTTTGAAAAGAAGGTCGACGACATCCGATCCTCGTTTGCTAAGTCAAACGACACCGCTGGTTCTGCTCACACTGCCCTACCCTGTGCTCTGACTTCTTTCTCCCCTCTCTCTCCAGATGAAATCTCGCTTCTTGTGACGGCCGGCCGCCCAACAACCTGCCCGCTTGACCCTATCCCCTCCTCTCTTCTCCAGACCATTTCCGGGGACCTTCTCCCTTACCTCACCTCGCTCATCAACTCATCCCTGACCGCTGGCTACGTCCCTTCCGTCTTCAAGAGAGCGAGAGTTGCACCCCTTCTGAAAAACCTACACTCGATCCCTCCGATGTCAACAACTACAGACCAGTATCCCTTCTTTCTTTCTCTCCAAAACTCTTGAACGTGCCGTCCTTGGCCAGCTCTCCCACTATCTCTCTCAGAATGACCTTCTTGATCCAAATCAGTCAGGTTTCAAGACTAGTCATTCAACTGAGACTGCTCTTCTCTGTATCACGGAGGCGCTCCGCACTGCTAAAGCTAACTCTCTCTCCTCTGCTCTCATCCTTCTAGACCTATCGGCTGCCTTCGATACTGTGAACCATCAGATCCTCCTCTCCACCCTCTCCGAGTTGGGCATCTCCGGCGCGGCCCACGCTTGGATTGCGTCCTACCTGACAGGTCGCTTCTACCAGGTGGCGTGGCGAGAATCTGTCTCCTCGCCACGCGCTCTCACCACTGGTGTCCCCCAGGGCTCTGTTCTAGGCCCTCTCCTATTCTCGCTATACACCAAGTCACTTGGCTCTGTCATAACCTCACATGGTCTCTCCTATCATTGCTATGCAGACGACACACAATTAATCTTCTCCTTTCCCCCTTCTGATGACCAGGTGGCGAATCGCATCTCTGCATGTCTGGCAGACATATCAGTGTGGATGACGGATCACCACCTCAAGCTGAACCTCGGCAAGACGGAGCTGCTCTTCCTCCCGGGGAAGGACTGCCCGTTCCATGATCTCGCCATCACGGTTGACAACTCCATTGTGTCCTCCTCCCAGAGCGCTAAGAACCTTGGCGTGATCCTGGACAACACCCTGTCGTTCTCAACCAACATCATGGCGGTGGCCCGTTCCTGTAGGTTCATGCTCTACAACATCCGCAGAGTACGACCCTGCCTCACACAGGAAGCGGCGCAGGTCCTAATCCAGGCACTTGTCATCTCCTGTCTGGATTACTGCAACTCGCTGTTGGCTGGGCTCCCTGCCTGTGCCATTAAACCCCTACAACTCATCCAGAACGCCGCAGCCCGTCTGGTGTTCAACCTTCCCAAGTTCTCTCACGTCACCCCGCTCCTCCGCTCTCTCCACTGGCTTCCAGTTGAAGCTCGCATCCGCTACAAGACCATGGTGCTTGCCTACGGAGCTGTGAGGGGAAACGCACCGCAGTACCTCCAGGCTCTGATCAGGCCCTACACCCAAACAAGGGCACTGCGTTCATCCACCTCTGGCCTGCTCTCGCTCCCTACCATTGAGGAAGTACAGTTCCCGCTCAGCCCAGTCAAAACTGTTCGCTGCTCTGGCTCCCCAATGGTGGAACAAACTCCTCACGACGCCAGGACAGCGGAGTCAATCACCACCTTCCGGAGACACCTGAAACCCCACCTCTTCAAGGAATACCTAGGATAAGATAAGTAATCCTTCTCACCACCCCCCCTTAATGATTTAGATGCACTATTGTAAAGTGGCTGTTCCACTGGATGTCAGAAGGTGAATTCACCAATTTGTAAGTCGCTTTGGATAAGAGCGCCTGCTAAATGACTTAAATGTAATGTAAATGTAAAGACGGTAGCAGCAACATTATGTACAAAAAGAGTTACAAAGAATGCTAAAAAACAAACAAACATAGTTGGTTAGGTGCCCTTAAACGGCAGCCATCCTTTCGCGCGATTCACAGCTTCTTTATCAATCGAATAGGAAAACATGAAGTAGCATTTATGATGAATGCCTTGGTTTTATGTCAGGTTTCAGTCATTCCTGATTTCTCACCTTTTTCTTTGATTTCATAATAACGTGTGTGCATGACATGTTGGACTGTGGGTGGTGCGGACTGTGACAGATGTGATCAAGGACCTCTCTTTGTCTCCATCAAAGCCTATCTTCCACCACCATTGTGTAGACTTCAATGACTTGTCTGTGTGAGGTGACACACAGACACACACACATATACACCCCTTGTCAGTGCCAGTGTCATATCGTCATAGTGACAGAGCTTTTCACAAGACATCCCATCTCTCCCGCAGGGTCAGCAGGGTCAGCTCCAAGAAGCAGGCACACTGACCTGAAAGACACTAGCTTGATTGTTACCAGTCATATGAGCATGACGTTGTCCAGCTAGTTATGTACAGTATAGACTTGTGTTTGACTCTCTCTCTCTCTCTGCCAGTCCTACCACTACCATCCGTCACTAGTGCCCTGTTGCGGGTAACACTCTGTGCCCTTGGCCTTGGACATTGTATAATCTGTCTTTGTGTAATCTGCTTTGTACTTATTTTAACCACCACTCTACTCACCATGTCACATCATAGAGATCATGGGGCAGTTTACTTCATGAGAAAATCAAATGTTGTGGGTCAATTTAAATCAAATCAAATGTTATTTGTCACGCAAGCCAAATACAACAGGTGTAGAGTACCGTGAAATGCTTACTTATGAGTAAGTAAAAAAAATTGCAAAAAGAAAGTAGTAAACACAACAGATATCAATAACGAGGCTATACAAGGAGTACCATTACCGAGTCAATACACAGGGGTACGAGGGAATTGAGGTAATATGTACATATAGGTAGGGGTAAAAGTGTGTAGACAATCAGTATAGATCATTGACGGAGTAGCAGTAGCATATGTGAAAAAGTGTGTCTGTGTGTGGCATCAATATGCATGTGTGTATGTGTGTTTTGTGTGTGTGAGTATATGTAGTGTGTGTGTGTGTGTGTGGCATCAATATGCATGTGTGTGTGTGTGTGTGTTGTGTATGTGAGCGTATATGTAGAGTGTGTGTGTGTCATCAATGTGTGTGTGTGTGTGTGTGTGTGTGTGTGTGTGTGTGTGTGTGGGTAGAGTCCAGTGAGTGTGCATAGTCAGAACAGAAAAGGTCCTGGATGGCAGTGAGCTCAGCCCCAGTGAGGTACTGGGCTGTCCGCACCCTCACTGTAGCGCCTTGCAGTCGGATGCCAAGCAGTTTCCATACCAAGCCGTGATGCAGCCAGTCAAGATGCTATCAATGGTGCAGCTGTAGAAATGTTTGAGGATCTAAGGGCCCATGCCAAATCTTTTCAGCCTCCTGAGGGGAAGAGGTACTGTCGTGCCTTCTTCATTACTTTGTTGGTGTGTGTGGACCATGTTAATTCCTTAGTGATGTGGTCACCAAGGAACTTGAAGCTCTCGACCCCGTCGATGTGGATGGCGACGTGCTCCGGCCCTCTGTTTCCTGTAATCCACAATCAGCTCTTTTGTCATACTGACGTTGAGGGATAGGTTGTTATCCTGGCACCACACTGCCAGGTCACTGACCTCCTCCCTATGTCATGTCTTATTATGTCTGTTCCTGTCCTTTCTCTTCACTCTGTCTCTCTCTGCTGGTCTTATTAGGTTACCTTCTCTTTCTCACCTTCTCCAGCTGTTCCTCATCTCCCCTAACTACCTCGTTCACCCTTTCCCCACCTGTTCCCTTTTTTCCCTCTGATTAGGTCTCTATTTCTTTCTCTGTTCCTGCTACTTTCGGTGTCAGATTCTCGTTTGTGTTTCTCATGCCAGAAGCAAGCTATCGTCTCGTTTGCTTCCTCCTAGTCCTATCCTGTCGGAGTCTGCCTGGCAGGTGCATCCTGTACACTTCTAACTGTCTTTCGTTTGCACTGTGTCCAGTTCATCTGATGCTACGTGTGATCAGGTACCACCGTTCCTCTGTGACCCGCACCGACCCAGAGCGACCTGCAGCCTGTCGCCGCTACCCAGCTATTCTCCTCTGCTGCTAAGACGGGGACTCTCAAGCTATTCATCAGAGGGACTTTATGTTTCATTTGTCGCCCTCTCTGCGGGTAGTCTATTGTGCCATTGACAACGTCGGAAGAGGATCTATGCCATTCCTATTTTCTCATTAAAAGAACTCTGTTTCTGTTAAACCGCTTTCGGGTCTTCACTCAAGTGCATAACACCCTAAAGCCTGTCTCATCGTCGTCGGTAATCCGGCCTACCACTGTCGTGTCATCAGCCAACATAATGATGGTGTTGGAGTTGTGCGCGCAGTCGTGTTTCTACAATTTGGTTGGAGTCCACCAGCGTTAAATTGTATTTATTGGACATGATATGGAAAGGCATACACCTGTCTATATAGGTCCAACAGTTGACAGTGCGTGTCAGAGCAAAACAAAGCCATGAGGTCGAAGGAACTGTCCGTAGAGTTCAGACACAGGATTGTGTCGAGGCACAGATCTGGGGAATTCTAAAACTATTGGGTCACACTTGATTTGGATAGTTCCATATACAGGTAACTACCTACGTAAAGGAAACACCAACATAAAGTGTCTTAATGGGGTGTTGGGCCACCACGAGCCAGATCAGCATCAATGCACCTTGTCATAGATTCTACAAGTGTTGTGAAATTCCATCATTTGATGTTGTGTTGATGGTGGTGGAAAACGCTGTCTCAGGCTCCGCTCCATAATCTCCCATAAGTGTTCAATTGGGTTGAGATCTGGTGAATGAGACAGCAATGGCATTTGGTTTGCACCGTTTTCATACTCATCAAACCACTCAGTGACCACTCATGCCCTGTGGATGGGGGCATTGTCATCCGGTGGAGTCATAGCCATGGTAGCCAAAATAATGGCCTGTCCAGCATTTTTATACAGCTGACCCTAATGATTGGATGTTAATTGCTTAATTAACTCAGGACTCACACCTGTGTGGAACCACCTGCTTTCAATATACTTTGTATCCCTCGTTTGCTCAAGTGTTTCCATTATTTTGGCAGTTACCTGTAGATGATCTACAGAGGGTCATACTATCAACAAATGATATGTTGATAAGAAACCGCTTGCTAAGGTTACATTTAGGGTTATGTGTAGAATATGGCTTAGGGTGAGCATAAGGGTTAGGATTAGGGTTAGCATAAGGGTTGGGGTTAAGTTTAGGGTTAGGGTTAGTGGATAGTTAGTTGAAATGTTGTTGACAGTTATTGAACATCTACTGAACGTCTATAAACCATCTACTTAGGACTATCTAAATTAAGTGTTACCAACTCTTCTATTTTATTCAAATGAAGGCCACATTTGTACCACACATAGGACAGTG
>NW_027003246.1:0-5563 GCF_036934945.1 Oncorhynchus masou masou
AAACTAGTACACTAGTGTTTTACTAGTAACCAGCAGGTAGCCTAGTGGTTAGAGCATATGGCTAGTAACCAGAAGGTTGCCTAGTGGTTAGATTGTATGACTAGTAACCATCAGGTAGCCTAGTGGTTAGAGTGTATGACTAGTAACCAGCAGGTAGCCTAGTGGTTAGAGTGTATGGCTAGTAACCAGCAGGTAGCCTAGGGGTTAGAGTGTATGGCTAGTAACCAGCAGGTAGTCTAGTGGTTAGAGTGTTGTACTAGTAACCAGCAGGTAGCCTAGTGGTTAGAGCGTATGGCTAGTAACCAGAAGGTAGCCTAGTGGTTAGAGTATTGTACTTGTAACCAGCAGGTAGCCTAGTGGTTAGAGTGTTATACTAGTAACCAGCAGGTAGCCTAGTGGTTAGAGCGTATGGCTAGTAACCAGCAGGTAGACTACTGGTTAGAGCGTATGGCTAGTAACCAGCAGGTAGCCTAGTGGTTAGAGCGTATGGCTAGTAACCAGCAGGTAGCCTAGTGGTTAGAGCGTTTGGCTAGTAACCAGCAGGTAGCCTAGTGGTTAGAGTGTTGTACTAGTAACCAGCAGGTAGCCTAGTGGTTAGAGTGTATGGCTGGTAACCAGCAGGTAGCCTAGTGGTTAGAGGGTCGTACTAGTAACCAGCAGATTGCCTAGGGGTTAGAGTGTTGTACTAGTAACCAGCAGTTAGCCTAGTGGTTAGAGTGCATGGCTAGTAACCAGCAGGTAGACTAGTGGTTAGAGCGTATGGCTAGTAACCAGCAGGTAGCCTAGTGGTAAGAGCGTATGGCTAGTAACCAGCAGGTAGCCTAGTGGTTAGATTGTTATACTAGTAACCAGCAGGTAGCCTAGTGGTTAGAGTGTTGTACTAGTAACCAGCAGGTAGCCTAGTGGTTAGAGTGTTGTACTAGTAACCAGCAGGTAGCCTAGTGGTTTGAGTGTTGTACTGGTAACCAGACGGTAGCCTAGTGGTTAGAGTGTTGTACTAGTAACCAGCAGGTAGCCTAGTGGTTAGAGTGTTATACTAGTAACCAGCAGGTAGCCTAGTGGTTAGAGCGTATGGCTAGTAACCAGCAGGTAGCCTAGTGGTTAGAGTGTTGTACTAGTAACCAGCAGGTAGCCTAGTGGTTAGAGCGTATGGCTAGTAACCAGAAGGTAGCCTAGTGGTTAGAGTATTGTACTTGTAACCAGCAGGTAGCCTAGTGGTTAGAGTGTTATACTAGTAACCAGCAGGTAGCCTAGTGGTTAGAGCGTATGGCTAGTAACCAGCAGGTAGACTACTGGTTAGAGTGTATGGCTAGTAACCAGCAGGTAGCCTAGTGGTTAGAGCGTATGGCTAGTAACCAGCAGGTAGCCTAGTGGTTAGAGCGTTTGGCTAGTAACCAGCAGGTAGCCTAGTGGTTAGAGTGTTGTACTAGTAACCAGCAGGTAGCCTAGTGGTTAGAGTGTTGTACTAGTAACCAGCAGGCAGCCTAGTGGTTAGCGTGTATGGCTAGTAACCAGCAGGTAGCCTAGTGGTTAGAGTGTATGGCCAGTAACCAGCAGGTAGCCTAGTGGTTAGAGGGTTGTACTAGTAACCAGCAGATAGCCTAGTGGTTAGCGTGTATGGCTAGTAACCAGAAGGTAGCCTAGTGGTTAGTGTTGTACTAGTAACCAGCAGGTAGCCTAGTGGTTAGAGCGTATGGCTAGTAAACAGCAGGTAGACTAGTGGTTAGAGTGTATGGCCAGTAACCAGCAGGTAGCCTAGTGGTTAGAGTGTATGGCTTTGTAACCAGCAGGTAGCCTAGTGGTTAGAGCGTATGGCTAGTAACCAGCAGGTAGCCTAGTGGTTAGAGCATTTGGCTAGTAACCAGCAGGTAGCCTAGTGGTTAGAGTGTTATACTAGTAACCAGCAGGTAGCCTAGTGGTTAGAGTGTTAAACTAGTAACCAGCAGGTAGCCTAGTGGTTAGTGTTGTACTAGTAACCAGCTTGCAGCCTAGTGGTTAGCGTGTATGGCTAGTAACCAGCAGGTAGCCTAGTGGTTAGAGTGTATGGCCAGTAACCAGCAGGTACCCTAGTGGTTAGAGTGTATGACAAGTAACCAACAGGTAGCCTAGTGGTTAGAACGTATGGCTAGTAACCAGCAGGTAGACTAGTGTTTAGAGCGTATGGCTAGTAACCAGCAGGTAGCCTAGTGGTTAGAGTGTTAAACTAGTAACCAGCAGGTAGCCTAGTGGTTAGAGTGTTGTACTAGTAACCAGCTTGCAGCCTAGTGGTTAGAGTGTATGGCCAGTAACCAGCAGGTACCCTAGTGGTTAGAGTGTATGACAAGTAACCAACAGGTAGCCTAGTGGTTAGAGTGTATGGCTAGTAACCAGCAGGTAGCCTAGTGGTTAGGGGGTTGTACTAGTAACCAGCAGGTAGCGTAGTGGTTAGAGTGTATGGCTAGTAACCAGCAGGTAGCCTAGTGGTTAGAGCGTATGGCTAGTAACCAGCAGGTAGCCTAGTGGTTAGAGTGTATGGCTAGTAACCAGCAGGTAGACTAGTGGTTAGAGCGTATGGCTAGTAACCAGCAGGTAGCCTAGTGGTAAGAGCGTATGGCTAGTAACCAGCTGGTAGCCTAGTGGTTAGAGTGTTATACTAGTAACCAGCAGGTAGCCTAGTGGTTAGAGTGTTGTACTAGTAACCAGTAGGTAGCCTAGTGGTTAGAGTGTATGACTAGCAACCAGCAGGTAGCCTAGTGGTTAGAGTGTATGGCTAGTAACCAGCAGGTAGCCTAGGGGTTAGAGTGTGTGGCTAGTAACCAGCAGGTAGCCTAGGGGTTAGAGTGTATGGCCAGTAACCAGCAGGTAGCCTAGGGGTTAGAGTGTATGGCCAGTAGCCAGCAGGTAGCCTAGGGGTTAGAGTGTATTGCCAGTAACCAGCAGGTAGCCTAGTGGTTAGAGTGTTATACTAGTAACCAGCAGGTAGCCTAGTGGTTAGAGTGTTGTACTAGTAACCAGCAGGTAGCCTAGTGGTTAGAGTGTATGGCTAGTAACCAGCAGGTAGCCTAGTGGTTAGAGTGTATGACTAGTAACCAGCAGGTAGCCTTGTGGTTAGAGTGTATGGCTAGTAACCAGCAGGTAGCCTAGTGGTTAGAGGGTTGTACTAGTAACCAGCAGATAGCCTAGTAGTTAGAGTGTATGGCTAGTTACCAGCAGGTAGCCTAGTGGTTAGAGTGTATGGCAAGTAACCAGCAGGTAGCCTAGGGGTTAGTGTATGGCCAGTAACCAGCAGGTAGCCTAGGGGTTAGAGTGTATGGCCAGTAGCCAGCAGGTAGCCTAGGGGTTAGAGTGTATGGCCAGTAACCAGCAGGTAGCCTAGTGGTTAGAGTGTATGGCTACTAACTAGCAGGTACCCTAGTGGTTAGAGTGTATGGCTTGTAACCAGCAGGTAGCCTAGTGGTTAGAGTGTATGACTAGTAACCAGCAGGTAGCCTAGTGGTTAGAGTGTTGGACAAGTAACCAGGAGGTAGCCTAGTAGTTAGAGTGTATGGCCAGTAACCAGCAGGTAGCCTAGTGGTTAGTGTATGGCTAGTAACCAGAAGGTAGCCTAGTGGTTAGAGTATTGTACTTGTAACCAGCAGGTAGCCTAGTGGTTAGAGTGTTGTACTAGTAACCAGCAGGTAGCCTAGTGGTTAGAGCGTATGGCTAGTAACCAGAAGGTAGCCTAGTGGTTAGAGTATTGTACTAGTAAAACTAGTACACTAGTGTTTTACTAGTAACCAGCAGGTAGCCTAGTGGTTAGAGCATATGGCTAGTAACCAGAAGGTTGCCTAGTGGTTAGAGTGTTGTACTAGTAACCAGCAGGTAGCCTAGTGGTTAGAGCTTATGGCTAGTAACCAGCAGGTAGACTAGTGGTTAGAGTGTATGGCTAGTAACCAGCAGGTAGCCTAGTGGTTAGAGTGTATGGCTAGTAACCAGCAGGTAGCCTAGTGGTTAGAGCGTATGGCTAGTAACCAGCAGGTAGCCTAGTGGTTAGAGCGTTTGGCTAGTAACCAGCAGGTGGCCTAGTGGTTAGAGTGTTATACTAGTAACCAGCAGGTAGCATAGTGGTTCGATTGTTATACTAGTAACCAGCAGGTAGCCTAGTGGTTAGAGTGTTGTACTAGTAACCAGAAGGCAGCCTAGTGGTTAGCGTGTATGGCTAGTAACCAGCAGGTAGCCTAGTGGTTAGAGTGTATGGCCAGTAACCAGCAGGTAGCCTAGTGGTTAGAGTGTATGACTAGTAACCAACAGGTAGCCTAGTGGTTAGAGGGTTGTACTAGTAACCAGCAGATTGCCTAGGGGTTAGAGTGTTGTACTAGTAACCAGCAGGTAGCCTAGTGGTTAGAGTGTATGGCTAGTAACCAGCAGGTAGCCTAGTGGTAAGAGCGTATGGCTAGTAACCAGCAGGTAGCCTAGTGGTTAGAACGTATGGCTAGTAACCAGCAGGTAGACTAGTGGTTAGAGCGTATGGCTAGTAACCAGCAGGTAGCCTAGTGGTAAGAGCGTATGGCTAGTAACCTGCAGGTAGCCTAGTGGTTAGAGTGTATGGCCAGTAACCAGCAGGTAGCCTAGGGGTTAGAGTGTTGTACTAGTAACCAGCAGGTAGCCTAGTGGTTAGAGTGTATGATAAGTAACCAGCAGTTAGCCTAGGGGTTAGAGTGTTGGACTAGTAACCAGCAGGTAGCCTAGTGGTTAGTGTATGGCCAGTAACCAGCAGGTAGCATAGTGGTTAGAGTGTAATGCTAGTAACCAGCAGGTAGCCTAGTGGTTAGAGTGTAATGGCTAGTAACCAGCAGGTAGCCTAGTGGTTAGAGTGTATGGCCAGTAACCAGCAGGTAGCCTAGGGGTTAGAGTGTATGGCTAGTAACCAGCAGGTAGCCTAGTGGTTAGAGTGTATGGCCAGTAACCAGCAGGTAGCCTAGGGGTTAGAGTGTATGGCTAGCAACCAGCAGGTAGCCTAGTGGTTAGAGCGTATGGCTAGTAACCAGCAGGTAGCCTAGTGGTTAGAGTGTATGGCTAGTAACTAGCAGGTAGCCTAGTGGTTAGAGCATTATGGCTAGTAACCAGCAGGTAGCCTAGTGGTTAGAGCTGTATGGCTAGTAACCAGCAGGTAGCCTAGTGGTTAGAGTGTATGACTAGTAACCAGCAGGTAGCCTAGTGGTTAGAGTGTATGGCTAGTAACCAGCAGGTAGCCTAGGGGTTAGAGTGTATGGCTAGTAACCAGCAGGTAGTCTAGTGGTTAGAGCGTATGGCTAGTAACCAGCAGGTAGCCTAGTGGTTAGAGCGTATGTGCTAGTAACCAGCAGGTAGCCTAGTGGTTAGAGTGTTGTACTAGTAACCAGCAGGTAGCCTAGTGGTTAGAGCGTATGGCTAGTAACCAGCAGGTAGCCTAGTGGTTAGAGCGTATGGCTAGTAACCAGCAGGTAGCCTAGTGGTTAGAGTGTTGTACTAGTAACCAGCAGGTAGCCTAGTGGTTAGAGCGTATGGCTAGTAACCAGGAGGTAGCCTAGTGGTTAGAGTGTATGGCTAGTAACCAGCAGGTAGC
>NW_027003247.1:0-5562 GCF_036934945.1 Oncorhynchus masou masou
TCTCCTCTCTCCCCGTCTCCATCTCTCCCTGTCTCCATCCCTCCCTGTCTCCATCTCTCCCAGTCTCCATCTCCCTCCTCTGTCTCCATCTCTCCCTGTCTCCATCCCTCCCTGTCTCCATCCCTCCCTGTCTCCATCTCTCCCTGTCTCCATCTCTCCCTGTCTCCATCTCTCCCTGTCTCCATCCCTCCCTGTCTCCATCCCTCCCTGTCTCCATCTCTCCCAGTCTCCATCTCTCCCAGTCTCCATCTCTCCCTGTCTCCATCCCTCCCTGTCTCCATCTCTCCCTGTCTCCATCTCTCCCAGTCTCCATCTCTCCCTGTCTCCATCTCTCCCTGTCTCCATCTCTCCCTGTCTCCATCTCTCCCTGTCTCCATCTCTCCCTGTCTCCATCTCTCCCTGTCTCCATCCATCCTTTTCTCCATCCCTCCCTGTCTCCATCTCTCCCAGTCTCCATCTCTCCCTGTCTCCATCTCTCCCTGTCTCCATCTCTCCCAGTCTCCATCTCTCCCTGTCTCCATCTCTCCCTGTCTCCATCTCTCCCTGTCTCCATCTCTCCCAGTCTCCATCCCTCCCTGTCTCCATCTCTCCCATGTCTCCATCTCTCCCTGTCTCCATCTCTCCCTATCTCTCCCTGTCTCCATCTCTCCCTGTCTCCCTCTCTCTCCCCGTCTCCATCTCTCCCTGTCTCCATCTCTCCCAGTCTCCATCTCTCCCTGTCTCCATCTCTCCCTGTCTCCATCTCTCCCTGTCTCCATCTCTCCCTGTCTCCATCTCTCCCAGTCTCCATCTCTCCCTGTCTCCATCTCTCCCAGTCTCCATCTCTCCCTGTCTCCATCTCTCCCTGTCTCCATCTCTCCCTGTCTCCATCTCTCCCTGTCTCCATCTCTCCCTCGTCTCCATCTCTCCCTGTCTCCATCTCTCCCAGTCTCCATCTCTCCCTGTCTCCATCTCTCCCTGTCTCCATCTCTCCCTGTCTCTCTCCTGTCTCCATCTCTCCCTGTCTCCATCTCTCCCTCTCTCCATCTCTCCCAGTCTCCATCTCTCCCAGTCTCCATCTCTCCCAGTCTCCATCTCTCCCAGTCTCCATCTCTCCCAGTCTCCATCTCTCCCTGTCTCCATCTCTCCCTGTCTCCATCTCTCCCTGTCTCCATCTCTCCATCTCTCCCTGTCTCCATCTCTCCCTGTCTCCATCTCTCCCTAGTCTCCATCTCTCCCTGTCTCCATCTCTCCCTGTCTCCATCTCTCCCAGTCTCCATCTCTCCCTGTCTCCATCTCTCCCATCTCTCCCTGTCTCCATCTCTCCCTGTCTCCATCTCTCCCTGTCTCCATCTCTCCCTGTCTCCATCTCTCCCAGTCTCCATCTCTCCCTGTCTCCATCTCTCCATCTCTCCCTGTCTCCATCTCTCCATCCTCCCAGTCTCCATCTCTCCCTGTCTCCATCTCTCCCTGTCTCCATCTCTCCCTGTCTCCATCTCTCCCATCGTCTCCATCTCTCCTCCCTGTCTCCATCTCTCTGTCTCCATCTCTCCCTGTCTCCATCTCTCCCAGTCTCCATCCATCCTTTTCTCCATCCCTCCCTGTCTCCATCTCTCCCAGTCTCCATCTCTCCCAGCTCCATCTCTCCCAGTCTCCATCCCTCCCTGTCTCCATCTCTCCCTGTCTCCATCCCTCCCTGTCTCCATCCCTCCCTGTCTCCATCTCTCCCTGTCTCCATCTCTCCCGTCTCCATCTCTCCCTGTCTCTCCATCCCCTGTCTCCATCTCTCCTGTCTCCATCTCTCCCTGTCTCCATCTCTCCCAGTCTCCATCCCTCCCAGTAATCCATCTCTCCCAGTCTCCATCTCTCCCCTCCTCTCCATCCATCTCCTGTCTCCATCTCTCCCAGTCTCCATCTCTCCCTGTCTCCATCTCTCCCAGTCTCCATCTTCCCAGTCTCCATCTCTCCCAGTCTCCATCTCTCCCAGTCTCCATCTCTCCCTGTCTCCATCCATCTCTCCCTGTTCCATCTCCATCTCTCCCCTCCCTGTCTCCATCTCTCCCTGTCTCCATCTCCATCTCTCCCTGTCTCCATCTCTCCCTGTCTCCATCTCTCCCAGTCTCCATCTCTCCATCCTCCCTGTCTCCATCCCTCCATCTCATCCCTCCTATCTGTCTCCATCTCTCCCTGTCTCCATCTCTCCATCCCTCATCTCTCCCAGTCTCCATCTCTCCCCTCTCCATCTCTCCATCTCTCCCTGTCTCCATCTCTCCCATCTCTCCCTGTCTCCATCTCTCCATCCTCCGTCTCCATCTCTCCCATCTCCCTGTCTCCTCCCTCTCTCCCGTCTCCATCTCTCCATCTCTCCATCTCTCCCATCTCCATCTCTCCCTGTCTCATCTCTCCATCCTCCAGTCTCCATCTCTCCCAGTCTCCATCTCCCTGTCTCCATCTCTCCCAGTCTGTCTCCCAGTCTCCATCTCCCTGTCTCCATCTCCTCCTGTCTCATCTCTCCCTGTCTCCATCTCTCTCCATCTGTCCCTGTCTCCATCTCTCCCAGTCTCCATCTCTCCCTGTCTCCATCTCTCCTGTCTCCATCTCTCCCTGTCTCCATCTCTCCCAGTCTCCATCCTCCCAAGTCTCCATCTCTCCCAGTCTCCATCTCTCCCTCTCTCCCTGTCTCCATCAGTCTCCATCTCTCCCTCTATCCCTGTCTCATCTCTCCATCCCCTGTCTCCATCTCTCCATCTCCCCTGTCTCCATCTCTCCATCTCTCCCAGTCTCCATCTCCCAGTCTCCATCTCTCCCTGTCTCCATCTCTCCATGTCTCCCTGTCTCCATGTCTCCATCTCTCCCTGTCTCCATCTCTCCATGTCTCCCTGTCTCCATCTCTCCAGTCTCCATCTCTCCATCTCTCCATCTCTCCCTGTCTCCATCTCTCCTGTCTCCATCCATCCCCATCTCTCCATCTCTCCCTGTCTCCATCTCTCCATGTCTCCCAGTCTCCATCTCTCCCTGTCTCCATCTCTCCCTGTCTCCATCTCTCCAGTCTCCATCTCTCCCAGTCTCCATCTCTCCCTGTCTCCATCTCTCCTGTCTCCATCTCTCCTGTCTCCATCCATCTCCTGTCTCCATCTCCCTGTCTCCATCATCTCTCCCTGTCTCCATCTCTCCAGTCTCCATCTCTCCCTGTCTCCATCTCTCCCTGTCTCCCTGTCTCCATCTCTCCCTGTCTCCATCTCTCCCTGTCTCCATCTCTCCCTGTCTCCATCTCCATCTCCCTGTCTCCATCTCTCCCTGTCTCCATCTCTCCCTGTCTCCATCTCTCCATCTCTCCATCTCTCCATCCCAATCTTCTGTCTCCATCCCTCCCCTCCATGTCTCCATCTCTCCCAGTCTCCATCTCTCCCTGTCTCCATCTCTCCCAGTCTCCATCTCTCCCTGTCTCCATCTCTCCCAGTCTCCATCTCCCAGTCTCCATCTCTCCCAGTCTCCATCTCTCCCAGTCTCCATCTCCCAGTCTCCATCTCTCCCAGTCTCCATCTCTCCCCTGTCTCCATCTCTCCCCAGTCTCTCCATCTCTCCCTGTCTCCATCTCTCCATCTCTCCCTGTCTCCATCTCTCCCTGTCTCCATCTCTCCCAGTCTCCATCTCTCCCAGTCTCCATCTCTCCCTGTCTCCATCCATCCGTCTCCATCTCTCCATCTCTCCCTGTCTCCATCTCTCCCAGTCTCCCTGTCTCCATCTCTCCATCTCTCCCTGTCTCCATCTCTCCCAGTCTCCATCTCTCCATCTCTCCCTGTCTCCATCTCTCCATCTCTCCTGTCTCCATCTCTCCAGTCTCCATCTCTCCCTGTCTCCATCTCTCCATCTCCTCCATGTCTCCATCTCTCTCCATCTCCATCTCTCCCTGTCCCATCTCTCCCTGTCTCCATCTCTCCTCCCAGTCTCCATCTCTCCATCTCTCCCTGTCTCCCTGTCTCCATCTCTCCCTGTCTCCATCTCTCCCAGTCTCCATCTCTCCTGTCTCCATCTCTCCATCTCCCTGTCTCCCTGTCTCCATCTCTCCCTGTCTCCATCTCTCCAGTCTCCATCTCTCCAGTCTCCATGTCTCCATCTCTCCCTGTCTCCATCTCTCCATCTCTCCCTGTCTCCATCTCTCCTGTCTCCAGTCTCCATCTCTCCCAGTCTCCATCTCCCTGTCTCCATCTCTCCATCTCTCCATCTCTCCCATCTCTCCATCTCTCCTGTCTCCCATCTCTCCATCTCTCCATCTCTCCATCTCTCCATCTCTCCCTGTCTCCATCTCTCCATCTCTCCCAGTCTCCATCTCTCCCTGTCTCCATCTCTCCCAGTCTCCATCTCTCCATCTCTCCCTGTCTCCATCTCTCCATCTCTCCCTGTCTCCATCTCTCCATCTCTCCCTGTCTCCATCTCTCCCTGTCTCCATCTCTCCCTGTCTCCATCTCTCCCTGTCTCCATCTCTCCATCTCTCCCTGTCTCCATCTCTCCATCTCTCCCTGTCTCCATCTCTCCCAGTCTCCATCTCTCCCTGTCTCCATCTCCCTCCCAGTCTCCATCTCTCCCCCTGTCTCCATCTCTCCCAGTCTCCATCTCTCCCTGTCTCCATCTCTCCCTGTCTCCATCTCCCAGTCTCCATCTCTCCCTGTCTCCATCTCTCCCAGTCTCCATCTCTCCCCCTGTCTCCATCTCTCCCTGTCTCCATCTCTCCCAGTCTCCATCTCTCCCAGTCTCCATCTCTCCCTGTCTCCATCTCTCCATCTCCCTGTCTCCATCTCTCCCTGTCTCCATCTCTCCCTGTCTCCATCTCTCCCTGTCTCCATCTCTCCCACTGTCTCCATCTCTCCCAGTCTCCATCTCTCTCCCAGTCTCCATCTCTCCAGTCTCTCCCCGTCTCCATCTCTCCTGTCTCCATCTCTCCCTGTCTCCATCTCTCCCTGTCTCCCATCTCTCCCTGTCTCCATCCATCCTTTTCTCCATCTCTCCCTGTCTCCATCTCTCCCAGTCTCCATCTCTCCCTGTCTCCATCTCTCCATGTCTCCACTCTCTCCCATCGTCTCCATCTCTCCCTGTCTCCATCTCTCCATCTCCATCTCCTGTCTCCATCTCTCCTGTCTCCATCCATCCTCTGTCTCCATCCCTCCTGTCTCCATCTCTCCCAGTCCTCCTCATCTCTCCCTGTCTCCATCTCTCCCTGTCTCCATCTCTCCCTGTCTCCATCTCCCTGTCTCCATCTCTCCCTGTCTCCATCTCTCCCAGTCTCCATCTCTCCCATGTCTCCATCTCTCCCAGTCTCCATCTCTCCCTGTCTCCATCTCTCCCTGTCCTCCATCTCTCCATGTCTCCCTGTCTCCATCTCTCCCTGTCTCCCTGTCTCCCTCTCTCCCTGTCTCCATCTCTCCCAGTCTCCATCTCTCCATCTCCAGTTCCATCTCTCCCAGTCTCATCTCTCCATCTCTCCTGTCTCCATCTCCCAGCTCCATCTCTCCCAGTCTCCATCTCTCCCTGTCTCCATCCCTCCCTGTCTCCATCTCTCCATCTCCCTGTCTCCCATCCCTCCCT
>NW_027003248.1:0-5562 GCF_036934945.1 Oncorhynchus masou masou
GGGCAACCCATGGCTGGCGCAGTAGATACACAACTGCACCAGAGAATTGTCATGCTCTGGTGCTAGCAATGTGGGTGGTCCACTGCGACAACTATGGGTCACCTGGCCGCTCAGCCTGTTCGCCAAGGTCTGCCAAGGTACACCATCCACCTTGGTAGATAAGAAAACTGTATTAAAAAAATATGTATATACATTTACATTTCAGAGCTAAGGCAATGAAAGGTGATGATGAAAGGTTTTCACAATAACTGAAAGTGTACCCATCTTTTTTGTTTGATGTTATCTGTAATGAAAATTAGTGTCACATTTAGTTTAATATTGATGCAGATATTGTAACATTTGACTAAATACTGCCTCTATGTAGCTGTTGTAAGATCAAACATAGCCTACGGTGATAGGTGTCAAAAAGTTCGTGGTTCAAAGTTAAATAATATTTTTTTGCAGATTGTGCAAAACACCCCCGTCAGAGGACAATTTTGATTGAAGGTAAAGCTTGACAACATTCAGTTGTTTTCATGATATGTATTATCTAGCACTTACAATTTATTTCCTTTTTGCTTACTTCGTAGTTATATCAACATTTAATAATGAAGCTAGCAACATTAGCAAATCCGTTATTTCAGAGGTAAAAAGTTGTATATTGAATGATGCGTGTGGTCTGTCGCGCTGTTGAAATTTATGATATACAGTGTGTCCTACAAAATGTGTATACATGTTACTTAAAAAAAAAATCAAAACCTAACTTACATAAATTGCTATAAAGAAAAATATAAAAAATAATAAAAATCGGTGCTCAGCTAGCTAGAACGGTGTCTTTCGTTGCAAAACTTATCGTTATTTTCCAGTCCATTTAAATGTTGAGCTCGATGTCCACCCCAACTCGATTTAGTCCTCCAACAGCTAGAGAGTGTCCGAAGTTAAGGGGTGGCCAATGTTGGGGGAAAATTAGCTATGTTTTTCCTTGTTGGACCTGTGTTTACAATGTATACAAATTCAGTTTGTGTGGTTGTTGGTTTAGCTTTCTGTAACAAGTACGGTCTGCATGTCTACGCGCATATTGCTTCATGATTTCAAGGTGTACCGATATCTTTTCCAACTGTCTCAAAATGTTTTCCATTGTCCTGTTATTTGGTTTTAATTTCCAATGTCCACAACATCCTGTTGGTCAAAACAAGCATTGTGATTGGTTGAGATGCGTTCTAAGCCATACAAAAAAAACATTTAGCACAGGTAAGCCTGTGATGCAAAAATGGGTATCTTGTTTTGTGTTCCATCTGAGCAATCCCTGCATATCCACTGTCCTATCAGCCCAGCCAGCCAGATCCTCAACTTGATCTCCACTGTAAAAAGCATATAGACATTATTTCCCCTTGCTTACATTTACATTACATTTAAGTCATTTAGCAGACGCTCTTATCCAGAGCGACTTACAAATTGGTGAATTCACCTTCTGACATCCAGTGGAACAGCCACTTACAATTGTGCATCTAAATCATTTAAGGGGGGGGGTGAGAAGGATTACTTATCCTATCCTAGGTATTCCTTGAAGAGGTGGGGTTTCAGGTGTCTCCGGAAGGTGGTGATTGACTCCGCTGTCCTGGCGTCGTGAGGGAGTTTGTTCCACCATTGGGGGGCCAGAGCAGCGAACAGTTTTGACTGGGCTGAGCGGGAACTGTACTTCCTCAGTGGTAGGGAGGCGAGCAGGCCAGAGGTGGATGAACGCTGTGCCCTTGTTTGGGTGTAGGGCCTGATCAGAGCCTGGAGGTACTGCGGTGCCGTTCCCCTCACAGCTGCGTAGGCAAGCACCATGGTCTTGTAGCGGATGCGAGCTTCAACTGGAAGCCAGTGGAGAGAGCGGAGGAGCGGGGTGACGTGGAGAGAACTTGGGAAGGTTGAACACCAGACGGGCTGCGGCGTTCTGGATGAGTTGTAGGGGTTTAATGGCACAGGCAGGGAGCCCAGCCAACAGCGAGTTGCAGTAATCCAGACGGGAGATGACAAGTGCCTGGATTAGGACCTGCGCCGCTTCCTGTGTGAGGCAGGGTTGTACTCTGCGGATGTTGTAGAGCATGAACCTACAGGAACGGGCCACCGCCATGATGTTGGTTGAGAACGACAGGGTGTTGTCCAGGATCACGCCAAGGTTCTTAGCGCTCTGGGAGGAGGACACAATGGAGTTGTCAACCGTGATGGCGAGATCATGGAACGGGCAGTCCTTCCCCGGGAGGAAGAGCAGCTCCGTCTTGCCGAGGTTCAGCTTGAGGTGGTGATCCGTCATCCACACTGATATGTCTGCCAGACATGCAGAGATGCGATTCGCCACTTGGTCATCAGAAGGGGGAAAGGAGAAGATTAATTGTGTGTCGTCTGCATAGCAATGATAGGAGAGACCATGTGAGGTTATGACAGAGCCAAGTGACTTGGTGTATAGCGAGAATAGGAGAGGGCCTAGAACAGAGCCCTGGGGGACACCAGTGGTGAGAGCGCGTGGCGAGGAGACAGATTCTCGCCACGCCACCTGGTAGGAGCGACCTGTCAGGTAGGACGCAATCCAAGCGTGGGCCGCGCCGGAGATGCCCAACTCGGAGAGGGTGGAGAGGAGGATCTGATGGTTCACAGTATCGAAGGCAGCCGATAGGTCTAGAAGGATGAGAGCAGAGGAGAGAGAGTTAGCTTTAGCAGTGCGGAGCGCCTCCGTGATACAGAGAAGAGCAGTCTCAGTTGAATGACTAGTCTTGAAACCTGACTGATTTGGATCAAGAAGGTCATTCTGAGAGAGATAGCGGGAGAGCTGGCCAAGGACGGCACGTTCAAGAGTTTTGGAGAGAAAAGAGAGAAGGGATACTGGTCTGTAGTTGTTGACATCGGAGGGATCGAGTGTAGGTTTTTTCAGAAGGGGTGCAACTCTCGCTCTCTTGAAGACGGAAGGGACGTAGCCAGCGGTCAGGGATGAGTTGATGAGCGAGGTGAGGTAAGGGAGAAGGTCTCCGGAAATGGTCTGTAGAAGAGAGGAGGGGATAGGGTCAAGCGGGCAGGTTGTTGGGCGGCTGGCCGTCACAAGAAGCGAGATTTCATCTGGAGAGAGAGGGGAGAAAGAGGTCAGAGCACAGGGTAGGGCAGTGTGAGCAGAACCAGCGGTGTCGTTTGACTTAGCAAACGAGGATCGGATGTCGTCGAACTTCTTTTCAAAATGGTTGACGAAGTCATCTGCAGAGAGGGAGGAGGGGGGAGGAGGATTCAGGAGGGAGGAGAAGGTGGCAAAGAGCTTCCTAGGGTTAGAGGCAGATGCTTGGAATTTAGAGTGGTAGAAAGTGGCTTTAGCAGCAGAGACAGAGGAGGAAAATGTAGAGAGGAGGGAGTGAAAGGATGCCAGGTCCGCAGGGAGGCGAGGTTTTCCTCCATTTCCGCTCGGCTGCCCGGAGCTCTGTTCTGTGAGCTCGCAATGAGTCGTCGAGCCACGGAGCGGGAGGGGAGGACCGAGCCGGCCTGGAGGATAGGGGACATAGAGAGTCAAAGGATGCAGAAAGGGAAGAGAGGAGGGTTGAGGAGGCAGAATCAGGAGATAGGTTGGAGAAGGTATGAGCAGAGGGAAGAGATGATAGGATGGAAGAGGAGAGAGTAGCGGGGGAGAGAGAGCGAAGGTTGGGACGGCGCGATACCATCCGAGTAGGGGCAGTGTGGGAAGTGTTGGATGAGAGCGAGAGGGAAAAGGATACAAGGTAGTGGTCGGAGACTTGGAGGGGAGTTGCAATGAGGTTAGTGGAAGAACAGAATCTAGTAAAGATGAGGTCGAGCGTATTGCCTGCCTTGTGAGTAGGGGGGGAAGGTGAGAGGGTGAGGTCAAAAGAGGAGAGGAGTGCTTCTAGCCTAACATTTTCTTTACAACAATAGAAGTTTGTACAAACATTGCTGTCTGTTTGCTGTGTAGTTGGCTAGCTCCTCTGAACAGTGTCCTGACGACAGAGCAACATTTTAATGCCAGGCAAAATTGTGCATCATTGTTATGGATGCATCTAAAACAGCTTAAACAAATGCAAATGGAGCAACTTTGCTGTTATTCTAGATGCACGTTTTGACCTGACTTTGTTAGCCATAGTTGGCTAGCTAGCAAGCAAGAGATAAGAGCGTAGACGACGAATGATTGGGTCGCGTATAGAACAAAAAGATTTCGCGACTGGGTCGCGTCTCTGGCAACCTAACCGATAGATGGAACGGCCAAATTTTTGTTGAGGCATGAAATAGTAGCTTATAAATACATTCATCAAAATAACGTTTTTCATTTCATTGGTACCATCTACTGTATCTTGCCTATGCTGCTCTGTACCATCACTCATTCATATATCTTTATGTACATATTCTTTATCCCCTTACACTTGTGTATAAGACAGTAGTTTTGGAATTGTTAGTTAGATTACTTGTTGGTTATTACTGCATTGTCGGAACTAGACGCACAAGCATTTCGCTACACTCGCATTAACCTCTTACACTTATGGTGGCGCTATTTCATTTTTGGAAGAAAAACGTTCCCGTTTTAAACAAGATATTTTTTCACAAAAAGATGCTCGACTATGCATATAATTGCTACTGTTCGAAAGAAAACACTCTGACGTGTCCAGAAATACAAATATCTTCTCTGTGCGTGCCCTTTAACGTGAGCTTCAGGCAAAACCAAGATGACTTGGCATCCAGGAAATGACAAGGATTTTTGAGGCTCTGTCTTTCATGATCTCCTTATATGGCTGTGAACGCAAGAGGAATGAGTCTGCCCTTTCTGTCGTTTCCCCAAGGTGTCTGCAGCATTGTGACGTATTTGTAGGCAGATCGTTGGAAGATTGACCATAAGAGACCACATTTACCACGTGTCCGCCCGGTGTCCTGCGCCGAAATTGGTGCGCAAAAGTCACCTGCCAGTATTTTTCCATGGGGCACAGAGAGAGAAGCAAGCTTCCACGAACTGCATGTCAATGAAGAGATATGTGAAAAAACACCTTGAGGATTGATTCCAAACAACGTTTGCCATGTTTCGGTCGATATTATGTAGTTAATCCGGAAAAAGTTTCACGTTGTAGGTGACTGCATTTTCGGTTCGTTTCGGTAGCCAGGCGCAATGTAGAAAACGGAACGATTTCTCCTACACACAGACGCTTTCAGGAAACACTGCGCATTTGGTATGTGGCTGGGAGTCTCCTCATTGAAAACATCAGAAGCTCTTCAAAGGTAAATGATTTTATTTATTTGGTTATCTGGCTTTTGTGAAAATGTTGCGTGCTACATGCTACACAAAATGCTATGCTAGCTTTGCATACTCTTACACAAATTAGTCAATTTCTATGGTTCAAAAGCATATTTTGAAAATCTGAGATGACAGTGTTGTTAAGAAAAGGCTAAGCTTGAGAGCAAACGCATTATTTTAATTTTATTTGCGATTTTCAGAAATCGTTAACGTTGCGTTATGCTAATGAGCCTGAGGCTTAGTCACAATCCCGGATCCGGGATGGGGAGTTTCAAGAGGTTAATTAACATCTGCTAACCATGTGTATGTGACAAATAAAATTTGATTTT
>NW_027003249.1:0-5561 GCF_036934945.1 Oncorhynchus masou masou
ATGGCCATATTATACCATATTATATGAAGCAAGCACATCTTTGTAAATCCAGATACAGCCTACACCATATATGAAGCAAGTAATTTGTCTCAAAATAACAACAAAATGACTGGGGCGGTAACCTCTAATGAACTTATCCTCTGCATCAGGGGTATCTCTGAGTCTTCCTTTCCTGTGGTGGTCCTCAGAGAGCCAGTTCATCATAGTGCTTGGTGGTTTAAGCGACTGCACTTGAAGAAACTTTAAAAGTTCTTCAAGTTTTCCGGATTGACTGACCTTCATGTCTTAAAGCAATGATGGACTGTTGTTTCTCTTTGCTTATATGAGCTGTTCTTGCCAGTAATATGGACTTGGTCTTTTACTAAACTAGGGCTATTTTCTGTAACCCAATGGAACATCTCTGGAGAGACCTGGAAAATATCTGTAAAGCGTCGCTCCCCATCCAACCTGACAGAGCTTGAGAGAACAATGGGTCGTGAGGAGAAGAACAGGAGAAACTCCCAAATACAGGTGTGCCCAAGCTTTTGTAGCGTCATACCCAAGAAGACTCAAGGCTGTAATCACTGCAGAAGGGGCTTCAACAAAGTACTGAGTAAAGCGTGGTGTATACTTATGTAAATGTGATATTTCAGTTGTTGTTTTTTATACATTTGCTAAAAAATCTAAAAACCTGTTTTTGCTTTGTCATTATTTGGTATTGTGTGCAGATTGTTGAGGGGGGAAACAATGTGATACATTTTAGAATAGGGCTGCAACATAACAAAATGTGGAGAAAGTCAAGGGGTCTGAATACTTTCCGAATGCACTGTATGGTAACCCTATACCCCTCCACAGTTGGTCAAGATTATTTTAATGGATACAGTGCTATCTATGGATACAGTGCTTCTACACCTGCATTGCTTGCTGTTTGGGGTTTTAGGCTGGGTTTCTGTACAGCACTTTGAGATATCAGCTGATGTACGAAGGGCTATATAAAATAAATTTGATTGATTGATTGATCTAGAACCTAAAGGGGTTCTTCGGCTCTCCCCATAGTACAGGGTTCCCCAACTTGACGTCCCGCGGGCTGAAATTGTCCCACAGTTGGTTTTAATACAAAATCTGATAATTTGATAATTTTGATATAATGATAATTTTTTTTAATGTTTATTGTTGGACATGTAAAAACACGAGGCAATCAGCTCCAAGCGATGTTAATTTTGGAAATCCATTCCCTAGTATTCTCACACATAATAGAGAGACACATGATTGAATACAAATGTAAGCAAGATTTGAAATGATCATGTTTAGTCTAAAATATTATATTTTGGGGGGCTTCTTGTGGTCAATGTTCAGTTATTTGCAATTATGTTCCAGCACCCAGACCATCTGTTCAAGAAAAAAAATTGTCCTGCAGCTGAATCTAGTTGATGATCCCTGCCATAGGAGAACCCATTGAAGAACCCTTTTGGTTTCCAGGTAGAACCCTTTTGAGTTCCATGTAGAACCTTTTACACAAAGGGTTCTACATGGAACCCAAAAGAGTTCTATCTACATGGAACCAAAAAGGGTTCTCCTTTGGGGACAGCCGAGGAACGTTTTTGGAACCCATTGTTCTAAGAGTGTACTGTGTATGGCGACCATTCTCTATCAGAAGACAATGGTATAATGAAAAGTTCTGCTTGTGACGGATTCGTTGAGGAGCGGTTTGCTCTCTCTTTTCCTCTCCATCTCCCAGGTGTGTGACTACTTCATCATCCAGGACCCTCTGACAGTGCTGCATTAATCCCAGCCTCACAGCCCCCAAAACCTCCTCCCCCCATCTGATAGACCTGCAACCTGGCAGTTTAAGAGACTGATGAAAAACGGGCCATGAACTAAACATGGCCAAGCGAATGTTAAAATAATGCAGACCAAAGAAGAAAATAGTCAAAGATTTTTAGTGGAAGAGGCTCGGTAGGAAAAACGCTCGCAGAACCTCTAAAATAGACAAACTTGGGTCCAAGTGGTGTAACAATGTTATGAGCCATCGCTATGTAGGACAATGTGTGAAGCCAGTTATAACATGCAGTGGTTACAACCCGCAACAGAGACTCTAGATAGATGATGTAGTTAAAGCATGATACACAGCTGCCTACACATATTAGAAACACATTTTATTTTACCTTTATTTAACTAGGCAAGTCTGTTAAGAACAAATTCTTATTTTCAATGACGGCCTGGGAACAGTGGGTTAACTGCCTGTTCAGGGGCAGAATGACAGACTTGTAACTTGTCAGCTCAGGGGTTTGAACTTGCAACCTTCCGGTTACTAGTCCAACGCTCTACCCACTAGGCTACCCTGCCACACATGTTAATATCTTGTCTATGTAATGCATGTATGTTATAAAACAACACCTGTACCGTATCTGGTGATATGTTGTGCAATACGTATGCTCACCCTTGACCTGTGCCATAGTCTGATGTTTAACACACATGGGTGCAAAACGACAAGCAAACACCAATTGACCTAGTTCACTGGGATTAATATGGCGAGGAGAGTGCACATGTGGCAGGTTGTGCTGGCAAGGGTCCTCAGCATTGAGTAATGTGGAGAGTGAGCTCTGGGAAAGCCCTCAGTGGTCATTACTCTGCAGTGGCTGGCTACTTAAAGGGCCCTCGGACGATGTGTCCTTTTGTGCAAGAAACAAGCAGCACAAAAGGATTGTGGAATTCTGCTCTCACTGCAATGGACATTCTAAACAGCCAAGTGAGTTTCTATCCATGAAATTCTCAAAAACATTCCTACATTTCCCGCATGGAAAAAGCATGGTTCTGAAGGTTGACTGTGAAGAGCTTTGTGTACGTTGTTTTGTGTTATGACAAAAAACCCACAGGCCAGTTCAGCGCAATGGACAGCAGAATGGGCAGCCATTTCCAGTCCCTTACTGACCTGGGCACATATTCACAAAACCTTCTTAAGAAGAAATGTCTTCTTAACTGCCATTTTTCCCTTAACTGTAGAGAAGTTGCTATTCTTCAAAAAGTTATCGGAAATTTTCCACCGAAATGTATTATGTTTCTCCTTAAACAAAAGTTAAGAAGAAATTAGGTTCTTCAAAATAAAGTTAATGGAAATGTTGTTAATTCTGAGATAGCTAAACGCTTGTCTTAAACTGAGGGCAGTGAGAGAAAACAGCTCATGAAAGCAATTGAACATGTTTAATTCACTCACAAACTTCATCTGAAAGTTTCAGTATTGATTATTTTAAACCCAAGAACATGTTTTATAACAGTAATTTCAGTAAGAAATATGCTAGCATAATTGCCATTGCTAGCTAGAAAGCTAGCTAAAGTGGTTGCCTAGCAACACACATCTTTAGAATATTTGTAAGAAAATCTTTGAGAAGTTCCTAAGAAAATCATGGAATATTAAGATATTGTTAAGGAATTGCACTTACAAACTATCTTGTGAACTTCTCAGTTGTTTTCTTAAGAATTCAATTCAATTTTATCTTACGTTTTTTGCGTAAGAAGTGTTTTGTGAATCTGGGCCCTGACCTGCAATCTGAGGCATATCACCTAGAGAACAAGAGGCAGCAGACAGGTACATTGTGTAGCGCTGTGGGCCCATCACTTGACTCTTGTGTCCTTCTGTCCCACACCTGCTCTGGTTCTTCCTGCATCTCAACCAAAGGACTGTAGCGTGTAAAAAAAAAAAAAGCATCTGCCTTGTTTTCAGACATGTGACACTGTGACATGTCGACTGGACACACCACCAACAAAATATGAGCCCTCCCTTCCTACCTTGCCATATTGTTGGGATAAATCTTCACCTTCTCATAATTGGCCCAGAGACAGGGTCTGCCATGGTGACCCCAGCAGGGTGTGATGGGAGCTGTCACACTGTGGTGGATTTATTATTAGTTACCAGCCACTGACACTGAACCACACAGATTTCATCATTCATAGCAGGAAAGGTGGGCGCATCTGTTGCGGTCTAGTGTTGGCGGTCAGTTTGTCAGAGAGGGGTGGCGTTGGTGGGCGGGGGATTTGGAACATAGGGGTTGGATCATGACAAATGGCTCTTTCAACAAGATAAAAGATGGGCTACAAACTTTGACCAAGGTCACTGGATTTCCATGTCAGTTTAGCAGTTTAGACAGATTTACCCTCAGGCAGTTTTTATTACTGCATCTGTCTCTCTTTTCCACAGACAAAGCTTTTGTTAGTGACCCTCTCTCAATGTTAGTGTTTTCAACAACTACCCAGAGACTACCTACATTCTGGTTAGAAAGCGCTGTTAGATGTCTTTCTTGTATCTGCAGTATCTGGGGAAAATATTAAACACCAAGGGTGTTAAAATATTAATGGTTCTGGCAATTGACGCTGATAATCTGTTACCTTGAACTTCTTAAGTTATTTTTGCACCATATCCCCTAACCCTGTTACATTATTTATAAAATGTTGTGGTGTTGCTGTAAGTAGCCACATTAGTGTCAGTTTCCATGTATCATTTGTTAGCTTTCAATAATTGTCTTATTAAAATTAAACAATTTGCAATATATTAATTGATCAAGTGTGATTAAAACTCTGATTGGGTTATATAATTATTATATAATATATAATTTCGCAGGTGAATCTGACTGATTGCTAATGTTTTTGGTCGAGGAAGTACAAAGTAGTTTTACATTAAATCTAACCGGTGTTAACTTGATTGATTGGAGATTTAATTAGCTAGCTAAACAGCAATTAGAAAACGACATATTAGGGACAGACTGGGGGCCCCCATTACTCAAGACCCCACATTATTAGCCAAATACTGATAATACCTCTTGAAATATTCCACATCTTGTTTTGTTACAGCCTGGATAAAAAATGTATTAAAAAAAAAAAAATTCTCACCCATTTACACACAATACACCATAATGACAAAGGAAAAACATGTTTTTATAGATTTTTGCAACTGTATTGAAAATGAAATACAAAATATCAAATTTACATAACTATTCAGACCCCTGAGTCAATACATGTTAGAATCAACTTTGGCAGCGAATACATCTGTGAGTCTGTAAGAGCTTTGCATACCTGGAATGTACAATATTGGCACATTATTATTTTTAAAATTCTTCAAACTCTGCCAAGGTCATTGTTGATCATTGCTAGAGAGCCATTTTCAAGACTTGCCATGGTGTCACGCCCTGGTCGAAATATATTATGTTTATTTTTCATTTATTCGGTCAGGCCAGGGTGTGACATGGGTTATTGTGGTGTGTTTTTGTCTTGGGGTTTTGTGGGATGTCTAGCGTTAGTCTATGGCTGCCTGAGGCGGTTCTCAATCAGAGTCAGGTGATTATCGTTGTCTCTGATTGGGAACCATATTTAGGCAGCCATATTCTTTGTGCGTTTCGTGGGTGATTGTCCTTAGTGTCCTTGTTCCTGTATCTGTGTTAGTTTACACTAGTATAGGCTGTTTCGGTTTTCGTTACGTTCTTTGTTTTGTAGTGTTTGTATTTAGATTCGTGTTACGTTTTGTTCATTAAACATGGATCGCAATCTACACGCTGCATTTTGGTCCGACTCTCTTTCACCGCATGAAAATC
>NW_027003250.1:0-27500 GCF_036934945.1 Oncorhynchus masou masou
CTGATGATTCAGCCTAGCTGCTAACCTGCTTGTAGATCACTGATGATTCAGCCTAGCTGCTAACCTGCTTGTAGATCACTGATGATTCAGTCTAGCTGCTAACCTGCTTGTAGATTAGTGATGATTCAGTCTAGCTGCTAACCTGCTTGTAGATTAGTGATGATTCAGTCTAGCTGCTAACCTGCTTGTAGATCAGTGATGATTCAGCCTAGCTGCTAACCTGCTTGTAGATCAGTGATGATTCAGCCTAGCTGCTAACCTGCTTGTAGATCACTGATGATTCAGCCTAGCTGCTAACCTGCTTGTAGATCACTGATGATTCAGCCTAGCTGCTAACCTGCTTGTAGATCACTGATGATTCAGTCTAGCTGCTAACCTGCTTGTAGATCACTGATGATTCAGCCTAGCTGCTAACCTGCTTGTAGATCACTGATGATTCAGCCTAGCTGCTAACCTGCTTGTAGATCACTGATGATTCAGCCTAGCTGCTAACCTGCTTGTAGATCACTGATGATTCAGTCTAGCTGCTAACCTGCTTGTAGATCACTGATGATTCAGCCTAGCTGCTCACCTGCTTGTAGATCACTGATGATTCAGCCTAGCTGCTAACCTGCTTGTAGATCACTGATGATTCAGCTAGCTGCTAACCTGCTTGTAGATCACTGATGATTCACCTGCTTGTAGATCACTGATGATTCAGCCTAGACTCAGTGATGATTCAGCCTAGCTACTCACCTGCTTGTAGATCAGTGATGATTCAGCCTAGCTTGTAGATTAGTGATGATTCAGTCTAGCTGCTAACCTGCTTGTAGATCACTGATGATTCAGCCTAGCTGCTAAGCTGCTTGTAGATCAGCACAACCACAGAATATCTAAACCCAGAGGTGCAACACCGCGAGACTTCGGTGAACGCTTGTGAAACAGACCGAACAGACCAGGCCAAGTTTTTGGGAGTTTGAGAAGTCAGTGAGAGAAGTGGAAAGTCTTCCTCAGTTCTCCATTTTCTCCTAATCTAAAGGCTAATCTTAGATTTGAGTCAATGCCTTAAGTTAAACATGTTATTACTGGAACGTTATGAAAGTGACATACTGAAACTTTACATCTTCGTTAAAAAAAATACTTTATTTCGGAGGAGTACCTTTGAATTGATGGCCTGTACATGAGCAGCTCAACGCCAGAGGACCGTTAGACCAGGTGACGTGTTTCTACTCATGAGCTTAACTAGCTAACGTTGCCATGACATCAACTACAGGTGTGATCAGGGAATTCTATTAGAAAAGCATTCTGTGCTGTGTTTGTTGGTACTTTAGCTTAGCCGCTAACCTGTTCGTACTGTAGATCAGTGCTAATGTAGCCAAGCCGCTAGCCTGCTTGTATATCAATGGTAATGTATCCTAGCTGCTAACCTGCTTGTAGAGCAATGGTAATGTATCCTAGCTGCTAACCTGCTTATAGAGCAATGGTAATGTTTCCTAGCTGCTAACCTTCTTGTAGATCAATGGTAAAGTATCCTAGCTGCTAACCTGCTTGTAGAGCAATGGTAATGTATCCTAGCTGCTAACCTGCTTGTAGAGCAATGGTAATGTATCCTAGCTGCTAACCTGCTTGTAGAGCAATGGTAATGTATCCTAGCTGCTAACCTGCTTGTAGAGCAATGGTTATGTATCCTAGCTGCTAAACTGATTGTAGAGCAATGGTAATGTATCCTAGCTGCTAACATGCTTGTAGAGCAATGGTAATGTATCCTAGCTGCTAACCTGCTTGTAGAGCAATGGTAATGTATCCTAGCTGCTAACCTGCTTGTAGAGCAATGGTAATGTATCCTAGCTGCTAACCTGCTTGTAGAGCAATGGTAATGTATCCTAGCTGCTAACCTGCTTGTAGAGCAATGGTAATGTATCCTAGCTGCTAACCTGCTTGTAGAGCAATGGTAATGTATCCTAGCTGCTAACCTGCTTATAGAGCAATGGTAATGTATCCTAGCTGCTAACCTGCTTGTAGAGCAATGGTAATGTATCCTAGCTGCTAACCTGCTTGTAGAGCAATGGTAATGTATCCTAGCTGCTAACCTGCTTGTAGAGCAATGGTAATGTATCCTAGCTGCTAACCTGCTTGTAGAGCAATGGTAATGTGTCCTAGCTGCTAACCTGCTTGTAGAGCAAAGGTAATGTATCCTAGCTGCTAACCTGCTTGTAGAGCAAAGGTAATGTATCCTAGCTGCTAACCTGCTTGTAGAGCAATGGTAATGTATCCTAGCTGCTAACCTGCTTATAGAGCAATGGTAATGTATCCTAGCTGCTGTTAACCTGCTTGTAGAGCAATTGTAATGTATCCTAGCTGCTAACCTGCTTGTAGAGCAATGGTAATGTATCCTAGCTGCTAACCTGCTTGTTGAGCAATGGTAATGTATCCTAGCTGCTTACCTGCATGTAACTTAAGATGTATTCCTGGCATGGGTCAATCGATATCACCCTGCCATGCAATTTTAATGCAGTATTACATTGTGGTTAGCTTAGAGAGCAGTCTTGTGTTACATACTATAGAAAATACCACAGGTTCCATTCGTTCATTAAGAGGGAGGGCTAGAGGACGTGAGGGAGACAGTAAGAAATAGAGAGAGGGTGATGAGTGACAGAGAAGGCAGAAAAGCAAAGAGAGGAAGGGAGCAGAAAATAAGAACATATAGGATATAATTGAGAGAGATTAAGAGAGAGAGAGGGGAGGGGAGGGGGGGAGGGAGAGAGAGAGAGAGAGAGAGAGAGAGCTTTGGCAATGTTAACACATGTTACCCATGCCAATAAAGCCCCTTGAATTGAATTGAATTGAATTGAATTGAGAGAGAGAGAGAGAGAGAGAGAGAGAGAGAGAGAGAGAGAGAGAGAGAGAGAGAGAGAGAGAGAGAGGGGAGGGAGAGGGGAGTGAGAGAGAGAGAGAGAGAGAGAGGGGGCAGGGAGAGGGGAGTGAGAGAGATAGAGAGAGTGAGGGGGAGGGAGAGGGGGAGAGGAGAGAGGGAGAGAGAGAGAGGGGGCAGGGAGAGGGGAGAGAGATAGAGAGAGAGAGAGAGGGGGGGGAGAGAGAGAGAGTGAGAGAGAGGGGGGGGAGAGGACAGCAGCACAATTAGCCCCAACCAAATCATGAGAAAACAAAAAGATAATTACTTGATACATTGGAAAGAATTAACAAAAAAACTTTGCAAACTAGAATGCTATTTGGCCCTAAACAGAGAGTACACAGCGGCAGAATACCTGACCACTGTGACTGATCCAAACTTAATTAAGGAAAGCCTTGCCATTGAGAAAGGCCGCCGTAGGCAGACACGGCTCTCTAGAGAAGACAGGCTATGTGCTCACTGCCCACAAAATGCTGCACTTCCTAACCTCCTGCCCAATGTATGACCATATTAGAGAGACCTATTTCCCTCAGATTACACAGATCCACAAACCAGTGATGAACAAACACCATTGTAAATACAACCCATATTTATGCTTATTTATTTTATCTTGTGTACTTTAACCATTTGTACATTGTTAAAACACTGTACATATATCTGCAAAACAGCTCCAGCTCAGTGAGGTTGGATGGAGAGCATTTGTGAACAGCAGTTTTCAGTTCTTTCCACAGATTCTCGTTTGGATTCAGGTCTGGACTTTGACTTGGCCATTCTAACACCTGGATATGTTTATTTTTGAACCATTCCATTGTAGATTTTGCTTTATGTTTTGGATCATTGTCTTGTTGGAAGACAAATCTCCGTCCCAGTCTCAGGTCTTTTGCAGACTCCATCAGGTTTTCTTCCAGAATGGTCCTGTATTTGGCTCCATCCATCTTCCCATCAATTTTAACCATCTTCCCTGTCCCTGCTGAAGAAAAGCAGGCCCAAACCATGATGCTGCCACCACCATGTTTGACAGTGGAGATGGTGTGTTCAGGGTGATGAGCTGTGTTTTGCATTTTACGCCAAACATAACGTTTTGCATTGTTGCCAAAAAGTTCAATTCTTTGGTTTCATCTGACCAGAGCACCTTCCTCCACATGTTTGGTGTGTCTCCCAGGTGGCTTGTGGATCAAACTTTTGGAAACAACACTTTTTATGGATATCTTTAAGAAATGGCTTTCTTCTTGCCACTCTTCCATAAAGGCCAGATTTGTGCAATATACGACTGATTGTTGTCCCATGGACAGAGATGGTCCCATTCAGCTGTAGATCTCTGCAGTTCATCAAGAGTGATCATGGGCCTCTTGGCTGCATCTCTGATCAGTCTTCTCCTTGTATGAGCTGAAAGTTTACTTTTATGGGACGGCCATGGTCTTGGTAGATTTGCAGTGGTCTGATACTCCTTCCATTTCAATATTATCGCTTGCACAGTGCTCCTTGGGATGTTTAAAGCTTGGGAAATCTTTTTGTATCCAAATCCGGCTTTAAACTTCTTCACAACAGTATCTCGGACCTGCCTGGTGTGTTCCTTGTTCTTCATGATGCTCTCTGCGCTTTTAACGGACCTCTGAGACTATCACAGTGCAGGTGCATTTATACGGAGACTTGATTACACACAGGTGGATTGTATTTATCATCATTAGTCATTTAGGTCAACATTGGATCATTCAGAGATCCTCACTGAACTTCTGGAGAGAGTTTGCTGCACTGAAAGTAAAGGGGCTGAATAATTTTGCACGCCCAATTTTTCAGTTTTTGAATTGTTAAAAACGTTTGAAATATCCAATAAATGTTGTTCCACTTCATGATTGTGTCCCACTTGTTGTTGAATCTTCACAAAAAAATACAGTTTTATATCTTTATGTTTGAAGCCTGAAATGTGGCAAAAGGTTGCAAAGTTCAAGGGGGCCGAATACTTTCGCAAGGCACTGTATATATATATATATATATATATATATATATATATATATATATATATATATATATATATATATATATATATATATATATATGTACTCTCTGTTTATATATATATACAGTGTTTTAACAGATAGTAGTTACATTAAGTAACCTCCCACTCAGCCCAGTCAAAGCTGTTCTCTGTCCTGGCACCCCAATGGTGGAACCAGCTTCCCCCTGAGCGAGGACAGCAGAGTCCCTGGCCATCTTCCCAAAACATCTGAAACCATACATAGTCAAAGACCATCTTAAATAATCCCACAGAAAGAACCCTGACCTACATTTGCAGAGTGTATATAATTTCCGTTCATCGCCTCTTAATGTGAATTCTCCCTTGTCCTTAAGTGGATCAGGAATTGTCTAAGGAATGTCGCTCATACTCTTGATATCACTCTACCTCTCTGTCTCTCTCCCTCTCTCTCTCTCTCTCTGTCACTCTATGTCGCTCCCTCTCCCTCTCTCTCTCTCTCTCTCTCTGTCACTCTGTCACTCTCTCTCCCTCTCTCTCTCTCTCTCTCCCTCTCTTTGTCACTCTTACACTCTCTCTCCTTCTCTCCCTCTCTCCCTCCCTCTCTCTCTCTCTCTCTGTCACTCTATGTCGCTCTCTCTCTCTCTATCTCTCCCTCTCTCTCTCTGTCACTCTATGTCGCTCTCTCTCTCCATCTCTCTCTCTCGCTCTTCTACCTAACTCTCTCTCACTTCTCTCTAGCATGTCAACTCCAGAGAGAGTGAAGGCCTGTCATAATGTCTGTCATAATCACATTCTGTTGTACTGGGTTAATGACAGGTCTGTCATAATGTAATCACATTCTGTTGTACTGGGTTAATGACAGGTCTGTCATAATGTAATCACTATCTGTGTACTGGGTTCATGACAGGTCTATCATAATGTAATCACATTCTGTTGTACTGGGTTAATGACAGGTCTGTCATAATGTAATCACATTCTGTTGTACTGGGTTAATGACAGGTCTGTCATAATGTAATCACATTCTGTTGTACTGGGTTAATGACAGGTCTGTCATAATGTAATCACATTCTGTTGTACTGGGTTAATGACAGATCTGTCATAATGTAATCACATTCTGTTGTACTGGGTTAATGACATAAGGTCTGTCATAATGTAATCACATTCTGTTGTACTGGGTTAATGACAGGTCTGTCATAATGTAATCACATTCTGTTGTACTGGGTTAATGACATAAGGTCTGTCATAATGTAATCACATTCTGTTGTACTGGGTTAATGACAGTTCTGTCATAATGTAATCACATTCTGTTGTACTGGGTTAATGACAGGTCTGTCATAATGCAATCACATTCTGTTGTACTGGGTTAATGACAGGTCTGTAATAATGTAATCACATTCTGTTGTACTGGGTTAATGACAGGTCTGTAATAATGTAATTACTGTCTGTTGTACTGGGTTAATGACAGTTCTGTCATAATGTAATCACATTCTGTTGTACTGGGTTAATGACAGGTCTGTCATAATGCAATCACATTCTGTTGTACTGGGTTAATGACAGGTCTGTCGTAATGTAATCACATTCTGTTGTACTGGGTTAATGACAGGTCTGTCATAATGTAATTACTGTCTGTTGTACTGGGTTAATGACAGGTCTGTCATAATGTAATCACATTCTGTTGTACTGGGTTAATGACATAAGGTCTGTCATAATGTAATTACTGTCTGTTGTGCTGGGTTAATGACAGGTCTGTCATAATGTAATCACATTCTGTTGTACTGGGTTAATGACATAAGGTCTGTCATAATGTAATCACATTCTGTTGTACTGGGTTAATGACAGGTCTGTCATAATGTAATCACATTCTGTTGTACTGGGTTAATGACATAAGGTCTGTCATAATGTAATCACATTCTGTTGTACTGGGTTAATGACAGTTCTGTTATAATGTAATCACATTCTGTTGTACTGGGTTAATGACAGGTCTGTCATAATGCAATCACATTCTGTTGTACTGGGTTAATGACAGGTCTGTAATAATGTAATCACATTCTGTTGTACTGGGTTAATGACAGGTCTGTAATAATGTAATCACATTCTGTTGTACTGCGTTAATGACAGGTCTGTCGTAATGTAATCACATTCTGTTGTACTGGGTTAATGACAGGTCTGTCATAATGTAATTACTGTCTGTTGTACTGGGTTAATGACAGGTCTGTCATAATGTAATCACATTCTGTTGTACTGGGTTAATGACATAAGGTCTGTCATAATGTAATTACTGTCTGTTGTGCTGGGTTAATGACAGGTCTGTCATAATGTAATCACATTCTGTTGTACTGGGTTAATGACAGGTCTGTCATAATGCAATCGCATTCTGTTGTACTGGGTTAATGACAGGTCTGTAATAATGTAATCACATTCTGTTGTACTGGGTTAATGACAGGTCTGTCATAATGCAATCACATTCTGTTGTACTGGGTTAATGACAGGTCTGTAATAATGTAATCACATTCTGTTGTACTGGGTTAATGACAGGTCTGTCATAATGCAATCACATTCTGTTGTACTGGGTTAATGACAGGTCTGTCATAATGTAATCACATTCTGTTGTACTGGGTTAATGACAGGTCTGTCATAATGTAATCACATTCTTTTGTACTGGGTTAATGACAGGTCTGTCATAATGTAATTACTGTCTGTTGTGCTGGGTTAATGACAGGTCTGTCATAATGTAATCACATTCTGTTGTACTGGGTTAATGACATAAGGTCTGTCATAATGTAATCACATTCTGTTGTACTGGGTTAATGACAGGTCTGTCATAATGTAATCACATTCTGTTGTACTGGGTTAATGACATAAGGTCTGTCATAATGTAATCACATTCTGTTGTACTGGGTTAATGACATAAGGTCTGTCATAATGTAATCACATTCTGTTGTACTGAGTTAATGACAGGTCTGTCACACAGGTCTCTCATTCAGTGTTGTGTTGTTTGTATTGGTGCGCGACGGGTCCTCGCACCTACTTTGTTTTATTGTTATTTAGTGTTGTTTTGTTTATTGTTATTAAATAACTCCATTACACTCAGTTTAATTCTCCTGCACCTGACTTACCTGCCACCTATACACACGACTCTGACAGAATCTCTGACCAACAAATGAAGTCAGCAGGAGAAGGTACCCCGGCCATGGAGGTGGAGTTGCGCATCATGGAACATACGGAGATGATTGACAATCTGAGCTCTGCCATGGACCGCGTTGTCCAGAATATGGACCGCTGGGAGAGACAGGGAGTTTTTCCAGCACCTCCACCAGCACAACCGGGGTCTCCCCTGAGCACCCTTTCCCCACCTGAACCCAGCAGGATCCATTTATCCCCACCTGAACCCAGCAGGATGCATTTGTCCCTGCCTAAGGGGTACGACGGAGATACTGCCGGCTGCCAGGGTTTTCTCCTCAAACTAAGCTTGTATCTGGCCACGGTCCACCCAGCTCCATCGGACCGTGAGAAGAGTTGCGCCCTCGTCTCATGCCTCACCGGGAATGCCCTGGAGTGGGCCAGCATCTCGTGCCTCACCGGGAAAGCCCTGGAGTGGGCAGCGCTGTGTGTGGAGAATAGTTACGCCATCGTCTCGTGCCTCACTGGGAAAGCACTGGAATGGGCCAGCGCTGTGTGTGGAGAAGAATTGTGCCATCGTCTCGTGCCTCGCCGGGAAAGTCCTCGAGTGGGCCAGCGTCTCATGCCTCACCGGGAAAGCCCTGGAGTGGGCCAGCGCTGTGTGAGGAGAAGAGGATGCGGCGTTGGACCATTTTGAGGAGTTCACCTGCCATGTCAGGACAGTATTCGACCACCCACCCGAAGGCAGAGCGGCGGGTGAGCACCTCTACCATCTGAGGTAGGAGACGAGGAGTGCACAGGAGTTTGCTCTGGAGTTTAGGACCCTGGCTGCCGACGTTGGATGGAGCGACAGGGCCCTGATCGAACATTACCGTTGTAGTCTACACTAGGACGTCCGTCGGGAGCTGGCCTGTAGAGACACCACCCTCACCTTCGACCAGCTGACATGTCCATCAGGCCACCCACTCTCCTGTACCCGTGGCGTTGGGATGGTGCGCAGTGAGACCTGAGGGAGTTTCCTCTGGAGCACCATATGTGGTCGCAGAGGTTACACTGCTGGTCGGTGCCGGGTTGGTTCCTCTGGGAATCAAGGCAGCAGGCAGGGCACTCTGGCATCACCCCAGGTGAGTAGGCACCATTCTCATCCAGAGCCCTCTGTTGCACATATGTTTGTCTCTGTCACTTTTGCTGAATTCTCCCCGTGTTCCCAGCATAAGGCGCTGGTAGATTCAGGTGCGGCTGGGAATTTCATTAATAAAAGTTTAGCTCATAGTTTAGGGATCCCCATTGTTCCTGTGGATATGCCTTTCCCCTTTCCCCGTTCATGCCTAAAATGGTCGACCATTATTCTTAGGGTTTGCCAATTACTACCGGAGGTTTATCAGGGGTTTTGGTCAGGTTGCTGCTCCCATTACCTCACTGCTAAAGGGGGGCCCAGTGCGCTTGCAGTGGTCAGCTGACCTCGGTTCACGTGTTGGCTCATCCGGATCCCTCTTTGCCATTTATAGTGGAGGTGGACGCATCCAAAGCTGGGATAGGATCAGTGGTCTCTCAGTGCTCAGGTACGCCACTGAAGCTCCGCCCCTGTGCTTTTTTTGAAGAAGAAGCTCAGCCCGGCGAAACTATGATGTGGGGGACCGGGAGCTGTTAGCTGTTGTAAAAGCCTTGAAGGCGTGGAGACACTGGCTTGAGGGGGCGAAACACTGTTTTCTCATCTGGACTGACCATCGCAATCTGGAGTACATCCGGCAGGCGAAGAGATTGAATCCTCGTCAGGCAAGGTGGGCCATGTTTTTCACTCGTTTTGTGTTTACTCTTTCTTACAGACCAGGCTCCCAGAACGTTAAGGCAGACGCACTGTCCCGGCAGTATGACACAGAGGATAGGTCCATGGATCCCACTCCCATACTCCCAGCTTCTTGTTTGGTGGCACCGGTAGTGTGGGAGCCGGACGCGGACATTGAGCGGGCGTCAAGTGCAGAGCCAACTCCCCCTCAGTGTCCAGCTGGGCATCTGTCCGCGACCGACTGATCTAATGGGCCCACACATCACCCTCTGGTCATCTTGGGATAGGTCGGACTGAGCGCTGTCTTGATGGGAGGTACTGGTGGCCCACTTTAGCTAAGAACTTGAGGACCTTCACTTTAACACCACGATCCTGGTCATTGTGGATCGTTTTTCTAAGTCCTGTCGTCTCCTCCATTTGCCCGTTCTCCCTCCGGCCTTACAAACTGTGGAGGCCTTATTTACACACGTTTTCCGGCACTATGGGGTGCCTGAGGATATAGTGTCTGATCGGGGTCCTCAGTTCACAACAAGGGTCTGGAAGGCATTCATGGAATGTCTGGGGTCTCGGTCAGCTTTACCTCAGGTTTTCACCCCGAGAGTAATGGGCAGGTGGAGAGCGTTAACCAGGATATGGATAGGTTTCTGCGGTCTTATTGCCATGACCGGCAAGAGGAGTGGGCGAAGTTCGTGCCCTGAGCAGAGTTGGCCCAGAACTCGCTAAGCCACTCCTCCACTAACCATTCTCCCTTTCAATGTGTATTAGGCTATCAGCCGGATATGGCTCCTTGGCATCAGAGTCAGACCGAGGCTCCTGCGGTGGACAATTGGTTCCGGGCGTATGGAGGAAACCTGGGAGGCCGCCCACGTCCGCCTTCAGAGCGCCATACTGCGCCAGAAAGTTGGCGCAGACCGTCACCGCAGTGAGGCCCCGGTGTTTGCACCAGGGGACAGGGTCTGGCTCTCGACCCGAAACCTACCCCTCTGCCTGCCCTGCCGGAAGCTGTGTCCACGGTTTGTGGGGCCGTTTAAAGTCCTGAGGAGAGTGAACGAGGTATGTTATAGTTTACAGCTGCCCACTCATTACCGTATTAACCCCTCGTTCCATGTGTCTCTCCTCAGTCCGGTGGAGGCTGATCCACTCCAGGAGGCTGAAGTGCGGGGTCCCGGCGTACTATATTTGGATTTGAGACGTCAGGCGAGGGGCCTTCAGTACCTCGTAGACTGGGAGGGGTGCAGTCCGGAGGAGAGATGCTGGGTTCCGGTGGAGGACGTATTAGATCCTTCCATGCTGCAAAAATTCCACCATCTCCATCAGGATCACCTTGTACCTCGCCCTACGGGTCGTCCCGAAGGCCGGTGTCGATGCGCTGCTGGAGCCGAGCATTTGGGGGGGGGGGATACTGTCACGACTTCTACCGAAGTCGAAGCCTCTCCTTTTTCGGGCGGTGCTCGGCGGTCGACGTCACCAGTCTTCTAGCCATCAATTGATCCATTTTTCATTTTCCATTGGTTTTGTCTTGTCTTCCTACACACCTGGTTTCAATCCCATTCATTACCTGTTGTGTATTTAACCCTCTGTTTCCCCTCATGTCTTTGTCAGAGATTGTTTGTTATTCAGTTTTGTGTTGTTTGTATTGGTGCACGACGGGTCCTCGTACCCACTTTTTTTTATTGTTAAATTTAGTTTTTGGAGTAATGTTTTGTTTATTGTTATTAAATAACTCCATTACACTCAGTTTGATTCTCCTGCGCCTGACTTCCTGCCACCTATACACACAGTTGTACTGGGTTAATGATAGGTCTGTCATAATGGAATCACATTCTATTGTGCTGGGTTATAGCCCTTGAACCTCAAGGTCGCTAACATTTACAGAAAAGCAACCAGTTAAATTATGGCCGTTTCAATATAAAAATTCCTCCCCTGTAACATGTTTTGATTTGTTGTGTGTCAAAATGAACGTTGCCAGACATCCCAAAATGCACCCTATTCCCCTCATATCCCATAGGGTTCTGGTCTAAAGCAGTGCACTACAAAGGGAATAGAGTGCCATTTGGGAATCAATCATGAGCTTTTGATAGAGGATTTCCAGATTGTGTTTGCATCTAAACAGTTAACTACTCCTCTGTGTTTAGTAAGTACTGTATGAAACAGTCATAAATCCTCAATTGGTGTTTCATGTTGCGTTTCTGTCTCTACTGCTGACTGTCACGACTGGTTTTATGGACCTGAGGTCAACATTTTGAGAGACATTACTCAAATGGGGAAATGTTTCTCTTTTAGAAACGACGAGACACAGAACAGAGTAAATATACACAGGACAGAGTACCTATACACAGGACAGAGTACCTATACACAGGACAGAGTACCTATACACAGGACAGAGTACCTATAAACACAGAGTACCTATACACAGGACAGAGTACCTATACACAGGACAGAGTACCTATACACACAGAGTACCCACACACAGGACAGAGTACATATACACAGGACAGAGTACCTATACACAGTACAGAGTACCTATACACAGGACAGAGTACATATAAACAGGACAGAGTACCTATAAACAGGACAGAGTACCTATACACAGGACAGAGTACCTATACACAGGACAGAGTACATATACACAGGACAGAGTACACACACAGGACAGAGTACCTATACACAGGACAGAGTACCTATATACAGGACAGAGTACCTATACACAGGACAGAGTACACACACAGGACAGAGTACCGATACATAGGACAGAGTACCTATAAACAGGACAGAGTACCTATATACAGGACAGAGTACATATACACAGGACAGAGTACACACACAGGACAGAGTACCTATACACAGGACAGAGTACACACACAGGACAGAGTACCTATACAGAGGACAGAGTACCTATACACAGGACAGAGTACCTATACACAGGACAGAGTACCTATACACAGGACAGAGTACATATACACAGGACAGAGTACACACACAGGACAGAGTACCTATACACAGGACAGAGTACCTATAAACAGGACAGAGTACACACACAGGACAGAGTACCTATACACAGGACAGAGTACACACACAGGACAGAGTACCTATACACAGGACAGAGTACCTATACACAGGACAGTGTACCTATACGCACATAGTACCTATACACACAGAGTACCTATACACAGGACAGAGTACCTATACACACAGAGTACCTATACACAGGACAGAGTACAAACACAGGACAGAGTACATATACACAGGACAGAGTACCTATACACAGGACAGAGTACCTATACACAGGACAGAGTACCTACACACAGGACAGAGTACATATACACATGACAGAGTACCTATACACAGTACAGAGTACCTATACACAGGACAGAGTACATATAAACAGGACAGAGTACCTATAAACAGGACAGAGTACCTATACACAGGACAGAGTACCTATACACAGGACAGAGTACATATACACAGGACAGAGTACACACACAGGACAGAGTACCTATACACAGGACAGAGTACCTATATACAGGACAGAGTACCTATACACAGGACAGAGTACACACACAGGACAGAGTACCGATACAAAGGACAGAGTACCTATAAACAGGACAGAGTACCTATAAACAGGACAGAGTACCTATACACAGGACAGAGTACACACACAGGACAGAGTACCTATACACAGGACAGAGTACACACACAGGACAGAGTACCTATAAACAGGACAGAGTACACACACAGGACAGAGTACCTATACACAGGACAGAGTACACACACAGGACAGAGTACCTATAAACAGGACAGAGTACACACACAGGACAGAGTACCTATACACAGGACAGAGTACATATACACAGGACAGAGTACACACACAGGACAGAGTACCTATACACAGGACAGAGTACCTATATACAGGACAGAGTACACACACAGGACAGAGTACCTATACACAGGACAGAGTACATATACACAGGACAGAGTACACACACAGGACAGAGTACCTATACACAGGACAGAGTACCTATATACAGGACAGAGTACATATACACAGGACAGAGTACCTATACAGAGGACAGAGTACCTATACACAGGACAGAGTACCTATACACAGAACAGAGTACCTATACACAGGACAGAGTACATATACACAGGACAGAGTACATATACACAGGACAGAGTACCTATACACAGGACAGAGTATCTATACACAGAACAGAGTACCTATTCACACAGAGTACCTATATACAGGACAGAGTACATATACACAGGACAGAGTACCTATACAGAGGACAGAGTACATATACACAGGACAGAGTACCTATACAGAGGACAGAGTACACACACAGGACAGAGTACCTATACACAGGACAGAGTACCTATATACGGGACAGAGTACCTATATACAGGACAGAGTACACACACAGGACAGAGTACCTATACACAGGACAGAGTACCTATACACATGACAGAGTACCTATACAGAGGACAGAGTACACACACAGGACAGAGTACCTATACACAGGACAGAGTACCTATATACGGGACAGAGTACCTATATACAGGACAGAGTACACACACAGGACAGAGTACCTATACACAGGACAGAGTACCTATACACAGGACAGAGTACCTATACACACCGAGTACCTATACACAGAACAGAGTACATATACACAGAACAGAGTACCTATACAGAGGACAGAGCACCTATACACAGGACAGAGTACCTATACAGAGGACAGAGTACCTATACACAGAACAGAGTACCTATACAGAGGACAGAGCACCTATACACAGGACAGAGTACCTATAAACAGGACAGAGTACCCCCACACAGGACAGAGTACCTATACACAGGACAGAGTACCTATACACAGGACAGAGTACCTATACACAGAACAGAGTACCTATACACACAGAGTACCTATACACAGGACAGAGTACCTATACACAGAACAGAGTACCTATACACAGGACAGAGTACCTATACACACCGAGTACCTATATACAGGACAGAGTACCTATATACAGGACAGAGCACCTATACACACAGAGTACCTATACAAACAGAGTACCTATACACACAGAGTACCTATACACAGGACAGAGTACCCACACACAGGACAGAGTACCTATATACAGGACAGAGTACCTATATACAGGACAGAGCACCTATACACACAGAGTACCTATACAAACAGAGTACCTATACACACAGAGTACCTATACACAGGACAGAGTACCTATAAACAGGACAGAGTACCTATACACAGGACAGAGTACCTATACACAGGACAGAGCACATATACACAGGACAGAGTACCTATAAACAGGACAGAGTACCTATATACAGGACAGAGTACATATAAACAGGACAGAGTACCTATACACACAGAGTACCTATACACACAGAGTACCTATACACAGGACAGAGTACCTTTACACAGGACAGAGTACCTATACACAGGACAGAGTACCTATATACAGGACAGAGTACATATAAACAGGACAGAGTACCTATACACACAGAGTACCTATACACACAGAGTACCTATACACAGGACAGAGTACCTTTACACAGGACAGAGTACCTATACACAGGACAGAGTACCTATAAACAGGACAGAGTACCTATACACAGGACAGAGTACCTATACACTTGACAGAGTACCTATAAACAGGACAGAGTACCCCCACACAGCACAGAGTACCTATAAACAGGACAGAGTACCTATACAGAGGATAGAGTACCTATACAGAGGACAGAGTACCTATAAACAGGACAGAGTACCTATACAGAGGACAGAGTACATATACACAGGACAGAGTCCCTATACACAGGACAGAGTACCTATACACAGGACAGAGTACCTATATACAGGACAGAGTACCTATACACAGAACAGAGTACCTATACACACAGAGTACCTATACACAGAACAGAGTACCTATACACAGGACAGAGTACCTATACAGAGGACAGAGTACCTATACACAGGACAGAGTACCTATATACAGGACAGAGTACCTATACACAGAACAGAGTACCTATACACACAGAGTACCTATACACAGAACAGAGTACCTATACACACAGAGTACCTATAAACAGGACAGAGTACCTATACAGAGGATAGAGTACCTATACAGAGGACAGAGTACCTATAAACAGGACAGAGTACCTATACAGAGGACAGAGTACATATACACAGGACAGAGTACCTATAAACAGGACAGAGTACCTATACAGAGGACAGAGTACCTATACACAGGACAGAGTACATATACACAGGACAGAGTACCTATAAACAGGACAGAGTACCTATACAGAGGACAGAGTACCTATACACAGGACAGAGTACCTATATACAGGACAGAGTACCTATACACAGGACAGAGTACCTATATACAGGACAGAGTACCTATACACACAGAGTACCTATACACAGGACAGAGTACCTATACACAGGACAGAGTACCTATATACAGGACAGAGTACCTATACACAGAACAGAGTACCTATACACACAGAGTACCTATACACAGGACAGAGTACCTATACACAGGACAGAGTACCTACACACAGGACAGAGTACCTATATACAGGACAGAATACACACACAGGACAGAGTACCTATACACAGGACAGAATACACACACAGGACAGAGTACCTATATACACTGAGTACCTATACACACAGAGTACCTATACACAGGACAGAGTACCTATACACAGGACACAGTACCTATACAGAGGACAGAGTACCTATACACACAGAGCACCTATACACACAGAGTACCTATACAAACAGAGTACCTATACACAGGACAGAGTACCCACACACAGGACAGAGTACCTATATACAGTACAGCGTACCTATATACAGGACAGAGCACCTATACACACAGAGTACCTATACAAACAGAGTACCTATACACACAGAGTACCTATACACAGGACAGAGTACCTATACACACAGAGTACCTATACACAGGACAGAGTACCTATACACAGGACAGAGTACCTATACAGAGGACAGAGTACCTATAGACAGGACAGAGTACCTATACACAGGACAGAGTACCTATACACAGGACAGAGTACCTATACACACAGAGTACCTATACACAGGACAGAGTACCTATAAACAGGACAGAGTACACACACAGGACAGAGTACCTATACACAGGACAGAGTACACACACAGGACAGAGTACCTATACACAGGACAGAGTACCTATACACAGGACAGAGTACCTATACACAGGACAGAGTACCTATACACAGGACAGAGTACCTATACACACAGAGTACCTATACACAGGACAGAGTACCTATAAACAGGACAGAGTACACACACAGGACAGAGTACCTATACACAGGACAGAGTACACACACAGGACAGAGTACACACACAGGACAGAGTACCTATACACAGGACAGAGTACCTATACACAGGACAGAGTACCTATACACAGGACAGAGTACCTATAAACAGGACAGAGTACACACACAGGACAGAGTACCTATACACAGGACAGAGTACACACACAGGACAGAGTACCTATACACAGGACAGAGTACCTATAAACAGGACAGAGTACCTATATACAGGACAGAGTACCTATACACAGGACAGAGTACCTATACACAGGACAGAGTACCTATACACAGGACAGAGTACCCCCACACAGGACAGAGTACCTATACACAGGACAGAGTACCTATACACAGGACAGAGTACACACACAGGACAGAGTACCTATACACAGGACAGAGTACCTATACACAGGACAGAGTACCTATACACACAGAGTACCTATACACACAGAGTACCTATACACAGGACAGAGTACCTATACACAGGACAGAGTACCCCCACACAGGACAGAGTACCTATACACAGGACAGAGTACCTATACACAGGACAGAGTACCCCCACACAGGACAGAGTACCTATACACAGGACAGAGTACCTATACACAGGACAGAGTACACACACAGGACAGAGTACCTATACACAGGACAGAGTACCTATACACAGGACAGAGTACACACACAGGACAGAGTACCTATACACAGGACAGAGTACCTATACACAGGACAGAGTACCTATACACACAGAGTACCTATACACACAGAGTACCTATACACACAGAGTACCTATACACACAGAGTACCTATACACAGGACAGAGTACCTATACACAGGACAGAGTACCTATACACAGAACAGAGTACCTATACACAGGACAGAGTACCTATACACAGGACAGAGTACCTATAAACAGGACAGAGTACACACACAGGACAGAGTACCTATACACAGCACAGAGTACCTATACACAGGACAGAGTACACACACAGGACAGAGTACCTATACACAGCACAGAGTACCTATACACAGGACAGAGTACACACACAGGACAGAGTACCTATACACAGCACAGAGTACCTATACACAGGACAGAGTACCTATACACAGGACAGAGTACCTATAAACAGGACAGAGTACACACACAGGACAGAGTACCTATACACAGGACAGAGTACACACACAGGACAGAGTACCTATACACAGGACAGAGTACCTATACACACAGAGTACCTATACACAGGACAGAGTACCTATAAACAGGACAGAGTACACACACAGGACAGAGTACCTATAAACAGGACAGAGTACCTATACACACAGAGTACCTATACACAGGACAGAGTACCTATACACAGGACAGAGTACACACACAGGACAGAGTACCTATATACAGGACAGAGTACCTATATACAGGACAGAGTACCTATACACAGGACAGAGTACCTATACAGAGGACAGAGTACCTATAAACAGGACATAGTACCTATACAGAGGACAGAGTACCTATACACACCGAGTACCCACACACAGGACAAAGTACCTATACACACAGAGTACCTATACACAGCACAGAGTACCTATACACAGGACAGAGTACCTATACACAGGACAGAGTACCTATACACACAGAGTAACTATACACAGGACAGAGTACCTATACACAGGACAGAGTACCTATACACACAGAGTACCTATACACAGGACAGAGTACCTATACACAGGACAGAGTACCTATACACAGGACAGAGTACCTATACACAGGACAGAGTACCTATACACAGGACAGAGTACCTATACACAGGACAGAGTACCTATACACAGAACAGAGTACCTATACACAGCACAGAGTACCTATACACAGGACAGAGTACACACACAGGACAGAGTACCTATACACAGGACAGAGTACCTATACACAGGACAGAGTACACACACAGGACAGAGTACCTATACACAGCACAGAGTACCTATACACACAGAGTACCTATACACAGGACAGAGTACCTATAGACAGGACAGAGTACCTATACACAGGACAGAGTACACACACAGGACAGAGTACCTATACACAGGACAGAGTACCTATACACAGGACAGAGTACACACACAGGACAGAGTACCTATACACAGCACAGAGTACCTATACACACAGAGTACCTATACACAGGACAGAGTACCTATACACAGCACAGAGTACCTATACACACAGAGTACCTATACACAGGACAGAGTACCTATACACAGGACAGAGTACCTATACACAGCACAGAGTACCTATACACACAGAGTACCTATACACAGGACAGAGTACCTATACACAGGACAGAGTACCTATATACAGGACAGAGTACCTATACACAGGACAGAGTACCTATACACAGGACAGAGTACCTATACACACAGAGTACCTATACACAGGACAGAGTACCTATACACAGGACAGAGTACCTATGTACAGCACAGAGTACCTATACACAGGACAGAGTACCTATACACAGGACAGAGTACCCACACACAGGACAGAGTACCTATACACAGGACAGAGTACCTACACAGAGGACAGAGTACTTATTACTGCTCTCTAAATAAAATCTCATCAATGTTATGTACTTTAAGCTTCGGTTTAGGGTGCAGGGTTTTGGTCCAGCCCAACCCATCCCAGCGGTAACACATTATTCTAACAATCATACATTTATAATATTCACTCAATTCTTAAATTAAATTAAATTAATCATATGTATTTTCTAAAGGCCGTTTTACATCAGCAGATGTCACCGTGCTTTCCAGTTATGCCTACCAAGCCTGTCCTGATCTAGTTGAATATCTGAAACAGCTGTGTATGGCTGAAACAAAACCCTGCACCCAAACTGGCCTTGTGCAGGTAGGGTTGCCCTCTTTTGCACTGAATACAAACATGTGAGATGAGTAGGTGTAAATACAAGATGGAAGTGTCGGAATGAAGCAGGTGGAATAACAAAATGGAAGTATCTGAATGAAGCAGGTGTAAATACAAGATGGAAGTGTCTGAATGAAGCAGGTGGAATAACAAAATGGAAGTGTCTGAATGAAGCAGGTGGAATAACAAAATGGAAGTGTCTGAATGAAGCAGGTGGAATAACAAAATGGAAGTGTCTGAATGAAGCAGGTGTAAATACAAAATGGAAGTATCGGAATGAAGCAGGTGGAATAACAAAATGGAAGTATCTGAATGAAGCAGGTGGAATAACAAAATGGAAGTGTCTGAATGAAGCAGGTGGAATAACAAAATGGAAGTGTCTGAATGAAGCAGGTGGAATAACAAAATGGAAGTATCTGAATGAAGCAGGTGGAATAACAAAATGGAAGTATCTGAATGAAGCAGGTGGAATAAAAAAATGGAAGTATCTGAATGAAGCAGGTGGAATAACAAAATGGAAGTATCTGAATGAAGCAGGTGGAATAACAAAATGGAAGTGTCTGAATGAAGCAGGTGGAATAACAAAATGGAAGTGTCTGAATGAAGCAGGTGGAATAACAAAATGGAAGTATCTGAATGAAGCAGGTGGAATAACAAATAACAAAATGGAAGTGTCTGAATGAAGCAGGTGGAATAACAAAATGGAAGTAGCTGAATGAAGCAGGTGGAATAACAAATAACAAAATGGAAGTGTCTGAATGAAGCAGGTGGAATAACAAATAACAAAATGGAAGTGTCTGAATGAAGCAGGTGGAATAACAAAATGGAAGTATCTGAATGAAGCAGGTGAATAAAATAACAAAATGGAAGTGTCTGAATGAAGCAGGTGGAATAACAAAATGAAAGTAGCTGAATGAAGCAGGTCAAAGTGTCACTAATAGACAAGAAGAAGATGAAGCGTTTCAGTCATTCCTTCTCCAGTTTCCAACAATGGTTTAGTCAAAGAGTACACACACACACACACACACACACACACACACACACACACACACACACACACACACACACACACACACACACACACACACACACACACACACACACACACACACACACACACACACACACAAGACATGGGCCTACAGTGATGGGGTCAATTCCATCTCAGTTCCATGCATCTCAGGTACTGAATTGAATTCCATTTGAACAGGTAGACTCCGCGTCTCCTTCTCCAGCCTGGAGCTGAGGGGAAATTGACCCCAACACTGATGGGAAACCATGCCGTATACTAGAGACAGTGTCTGTGTCCCAAATGGTTGCCTATTCCCTTCATAGTGCACTACTTAAGACCAGGGCACATAGGTCCCATAGAAGTACACTGTGTAGTGAATAGGATGCCATTAAGGACACATGCCAGTATGGTTATTTGGTAGAAGTTATTCTTAGCTGCGAATGTAAGGACTAAAGACTCAAACCTGAAATTGTGAAAACAACAAACGGACATTAAGCTGTGGGAGAAGGGAGAGGTAACTACTCTCATCTTCATAGAACGGAATGAAGGACAGGACCATCTATGAGATCAATGTTTGTTTATGAAGAGTCGTGCTTGAGTTACATTCTTCAACAATCAATAGGTAATGTCAATTGAATTTGACGAAAAAACAGCTGTCACGATCACAGATTCCACCTTTAAAGACTGGTAGGGAGTCTTCGAACAAAATGGTCTTCCTATCGGCCAATAAAAACATACAGCACTCACAAAGCACTCCTTTAGTAAGTCCTATAAAATACATTATTACACTGGCATTATACGGTAGAGTATTGGAAGAAAGGAAACAACAGGACACAGTTTCGTTTCCACCTTCATTCTGAGGGTCAACACAGTGTTGCTGGAAAGCTATTTCATTTTGACTTCACCATTTCAAAACATACTGAATGTGCTGTTCCTTGGAGGCCCACTGTAGTTCAAACGGCATTCCTTTGACCTTTGACCTTGTATCATGAGACAGAAAGAGAGAAAAAGGTTCAAGTCCCAATCAAACAGACTGTTATATGTTATATGTGGTCTGTGTTCAACATGGCTCCCTATTCCCAGCACAGCAGTCTTCTTCTGGCCAGGGCCCGATTTCACACCTCCTAACGTTGGACACACACACACAGTAGACACACACACCTTACACACACACACACACACACACACACACACACACACACACACACACACACACACACACACACACACACACACACAGTAGACACACACACACACACACCTTACACACACACACAGTAGACACACACACACACACACCTTACACACACACACAGTAGACACACACACACACCTTACACACACACACAGTAGACACACACACACACACACACACCTTACACACACACACAGTAGACACACACACACACACACACCACACACACACACAGTAGACACACACACACACACACCTTACACACACACACACACACCTTCCCACACACACACACCTTACACACACACACACACCTTACACACACACACCTTACACACAAACACACACACCTTACACACACCTTACACACACACCTTACACACACACACACACACACACACCTTACACACACACACAAATAACTTACACACACACACCTTACGCACACACACACACCTTACACACACACATCTTACACACACACACACACACCTTACACACACACACACCTTACACACACACACACCTTACACACACACACATTAGACAAATACACACACAGCTTACACACAAACACCTTACACACACACACACACACACACACACACACACACACACTACACACACACACACACACCTTACACACACATACAGTAGACAAATACACACACACCTTACACACTCACACAGTAGACAAATACACACACACCTTACACACACACACAGTAGACAAATACACACACACCATACACACACACACAGTAGACAAATACACACACACACCTTACACACACACACAGAAGACAAATACACACACACAGTAGACAAATACACACACACCTTATACACACACAGTAGACAAATACAGACACACCTGACACACACACACAGTAGACAAATACACACACACCTGACACACACACACACAGTAGACAAATACACACACACCTTATACACACACAGTAGACAAATACACACACACTTTACACACACACACAGTAGACAAATACACGCACACCTTACACACACAGTAGACAAATACACACACACCTTACACACACACACCTTACACACACACAGTAGACAAATACACACACATACCGTAGCTAGAACTTTACACTGATTTGGAAACTCCAAATAGCTGGGTCATTGGCTAAGCCGACATCACCATTTACCCCCACTCCCTTTCTGTCTCTCCCTAGCTGTCTGTCTCTCCCTAGCTGTCTGTCTCTCCCTAGCTGTCTGTCTCTCCCTAGCTGCATGTCTCTCCCTAGCTGCATGTCTCTCCCTAGCTGTCTGTCTCTCTCTAGCTTTCTGTTTCTCCCTAGCTGTCTGTCTCTCCCTAGCTGTCTGTCTCTCCCTAGCTGCATGTCTCTCCCTAGCTGTCTGTCTCTCCCTAGTTGTCTGTCTCTCCCTAGCTGTCTGTCTCTCCCTAGCTGCATGTCTCTCCCTAGCTGTCTGTCTCTCCCTAGCTGCCTGTCTCTCCCTAGCTGTCTGTCTCTCCCTAGCTGCATGTCTCTCCCTAGCTGTCTGTCTCTCCCTAGCTGTCTGTCTCTCCCTAGCTGCATGTCTCTCCCTAGCTGTCTGTCTCTCCCTAGCTGCATGTCTCTCCCTAGCTGTCTGTCTCTCTCTAGCTTTCTGTCTCTCCCTAGCTGTCTGTCTCTCCCTAGCTGTTCTTCTCTCTCTAGCTGTCTGTCTCTCCCTAGCTGTCTGTCTCTCCCTAGCTGCATGTCTCTCCCTAGCTGTCTGTCTCTCCCTAGCTGTCTGTCTCTCTCTAGCTGCATGTCTCTCCCTAGCTGTCTGTCTCTCCCTAGCTGTCTGTCTCTCCCTAGCTGTCTGTCTCTCCCTAGCTGTTCTTCTCTCTCTAGCTGTCTGTCTCTCCCTAGCTGTCTGTCTCTCCCTAGCTGCATGTCTCTCCCTAGCTGCATGTCTCTCCCTAGCTGTCTGTCTCTCTCTAGCTGCATGTCTCTCCCTAGCTGTCTGTCTCTCCCTAGCTGTCTGTCTCTCCCTAGCTGCATGTCTCTCCCTTGCTGTCTGTCTCTCCCTAGCTGTCTGTCTCTCCCTAGCTGCATGTCTCTCCCTAGCTGTCTGTCTCTCCCTAGCTGTCTGTCTCTCCCTAGCTGTCTGTCTCTCCCTAGCTGTTCTTCTCTCTCTAGCTGTCTGTCTCTCCCTAGCTGTCTGTCTCTCCCTAGCTGCATGTCTCTCCCTAGCTGTCTGTCTCTCCCTAGCTGTCTGTCTCTCTCTAGCTGCATGTCTCTCCCTAGCTGTCTGTCTCTCCCTAGCTGTCTGTCTCTCCCTAGCTGTCTGTCTCTCACTAGCTGCTGTCTCTCCCTAGCCCTTGCTGTCTGTCTCTCCCTAGCTGTCTGTCTCTCCCTAGCTGTATGTCTCTCCCTAGCTGTCTGTCTCTCCCTAGCTGCATGTCTCTCCCTAGCTTTTATCACTATAGTGGCCAAATAAATGTAATCACATGAATCTGTTTTACAAGTGGTGGAGAGCCTAACTGGCACACATAGGTGTGAGTATCAAGTTTGGGAAGTTAATTTTCCCCATAAAAATGCACCCTTATAATAAAAGCATTACATGCATAATTGCATTTGTGGTCACTTTTGATAGCGGGGTTCTCCTGCTAATGGGACATTAGCAGGAGAGAGACCACATACAACCTACTTGTCACGTTCTGACCTTTATTTCCTTTGTTTTGTCATTATTTAGTATGGTCAGGGCGTGAGTTGGGGTGGGCAGTCTATGTTTGTTTTTCTATGATTTGGGTATTTCTATGTTTCGGCCGAGTATGGTTCTCAATCAGAGGCAGGTGTCATTAGTTGTCTCTGATTGAGAATCATACTTTGGTAGCCTGGGTTTCACTGTGTGTTTGTGGGTGATTGTTCCTGTCTCTGTGTTTGCACCAGATAAGGCTGTTTAGGTTTTCTCACGTTTATTGCTTTTGTTAGTCTATTCATGTATAGTTTTGCTTTATTAAAAAACCATGAATAGAAACCACGCTGCATTTTGGTCCGCCCCTCCTTCAACTCAAGAGAACCGTTACAGAATCACCCACCACAACAGGACCAAGCGGCATGTAACGGGCAGCAGCAGGAGCAGCGCAATAAAAACTTCTGGACTTGGGAAGAAATCCTCAACGGGAGAGGACCCTGGGCAAAACCAGGGGAGTGTCGCCGTCCCAAGGTGCAGCAGGAGAAGCGGCAGCAGGAGCAGCGCGAGGAGGAATGGACATGGGAGGATGAGTTAGATTGTAAAGGAGCCTGGGCACAGCCTGGAGAATATCGCCGCCCCAAAGAAGAGCTGGGGGCGATGAAGGCGGAGAGGCGCTGATATGAGGAGGCAGCACGGCGGTGTGGATGGAAGCCCGAGAGTCAGCCCCAAAAATTTCTCGGGGGGGGCCACACAGGAAGTGTGGTGAAGCCAGGTAGGAAACCTGCGCCAACTTCCTGTGCTTACCGGGGGGCGAGAGAGACCGGGCAGGCACCGTGTTATGCGGTGGAGCGCACGGTGTCCCCAGTGCAGGTGCATAGCCCGGCGCGGTACATACCAGCTCCGCGTATCGGCCGGGCTAGAGTGAGCATCGAGCAAAGTGCCATGAAGCCGGCTCTACGCATCTGGTCCCCAGTGCGTCTCCTTGGGCCGGCTTACATGGCACCAGCCTTGCGCACGGTGACCCCGGTTCGCCTGCATAGCCCAGTGCAGGCTATTCCACCTCGCCGCACTGGCAGGGCGACCGGGACCATTCAACCGGGTAAGGTTGGGCAGGCTCGGTGCTCAAGAGCTCCAGTCCGCCTGCACGGTCCGGTCTATCCGGTACCACCTCCAAGCACCAGCCCTCCGGTGGCAGCCCCCGCACCAGGCTGTCTCTCCGTCTCATCCCTACAGGTGCTCCCGCCTGTCCAGCGCTGCCAGTGCCGCCAGTCAGCCCAGAGGCTCCAGAGCCCCTCAGCCCAGTGGGGTCATTTAGTAGGGTCACCGTGGTTAGGAGGCCACGGAAGCGGACAAGAAGGCGGACTAAGACGTTGGTGAAGTGGGGTCCGCGTCCTGCGCCAGAGCCGCCACCGCGGACAGACGCCCACCCAGACCCTCCCCTATAGGTTAAGGTTTTGCGGCCGGAGTCCGCAGCTTTGGGGGGGGGTACTGTCACGTTCTGACCTTTATTTCCTATGTTTTGTCATTATTTAGTATGGTCAGGGCGTGAGTTGGGGTGGGCAGTCTATGTTTGTTTTTCTATGATTTGGGTATTTCTATGTTTCGGCCGAGTATGGTTCTCAATCAGAGGCAGGTGTCATTAGTTGTCTCTGATTGAGAATCATACTTTGGTAGCCTGGGTTTCACTGTGTGTTTGTGGGTGATTGTTCCTGTCTCTGTGTTTGCACCAGATAGGGCTGTTTAGGTTTTCTCACGTTTATTGTTTTTTTTGTCTATTCATATATAGTTTTGCTTTATTAAAGAACCATGAATAGAAACCACGCTGCAGTTTGGTCCGCCCTCCATCAACTCAAGAGAACCGTTACACTACTGCCGTGTGTGTATTGCTGCACTCATAATGTCAAGAGATAGACGAATAGTTTATCAACATTTTAAACTAAACATTCACATCTGTTGCATCAGGCTCATTGCTTTAAACAGGTTTTTAATGCTAGCAGTTGTATTCATGTGGGAATCACATCCCATAACTGTCCCACACTTTATATGGAACATTTATGTCTTGTACAGAATAGAATAGGTCCACTTTTTTACTATGGGGGATAGTGGATTGACATTGGCTAGTGCTTCTGCTGTTCGTTAGGCCTGCTCATCTTGTTGGCAGACATAATGTGGACTCTTGTTCCAGTATCTTCCATATGTGCCTGGGAATTGGATAAGGACGCATGCAGTTGTATCCCGGATGTGTCTGTCTTCACTTAGACCCACTCGAGTGACGGAGAGGTGCTTTGGCATGCAGCCGTGAGAAGGGAATTCTGATTATTACATTCAGCCCAAGGGTAGAATGACCAGTGGCTGCAAAAGCCATGTTTATCTTTAAAAAGCCATGTTTATCTTTAAAAAGCCATGTTTATCTTTAAAAAGCCATGTTTATCATTAAAAAGCCATGTTTATCTTTAAAAAGCCATGTTCATCTTTAAAAAGCCATGTTCATCTTTAAAAAGCCATGTTTATCTTTAAAAAGCCATGTTCATCTTTAAAAAGCCATGTTTATCTTTAAAAAGCCATGTTTATCTTTAAAAAGCCATGTTTATCTTTA